>NW_019154086.1:19744237-19761523 GCF_002288905.1 Enhydra lutris kenyoni
AAAAAAAAAAAAAAAAAAGAACTATCAATACTAACCATGATTTAAGAAAAAAAAATTACTTCTTAGTTAAACAAAGACACTGCAGTAGCAATAGCATAACTAGCTCCCAGATCTTGGTTTTTCACGTGCTTACTAACCATTTGTGTATCTCCTTTGTGAAATGTCTGCTCAAATCTTCTACCTATTTTTATTGGATTGATGGAGTGGAAGGACTTTTTGTATTCTAGGTAAGAGTTCATTATCAGATCTATGTTTGTGAATATTTTCTCTCACTGTATGTCTATATTATTTATTTTCTTAACAGTTTTTTGTTTTGTTTTATTTGGGGCTTTCCTTGTGTGTGAAGGGATGGAGGGAGGAGCAGAAGGCGAGGGAGAGGGAGAATCCCAAGCAGGCTCCACACCCAATGAAGAGCCCAATGTGGAACTCAAACTCACAACCCTGAGATCATGACCTGAGCCAGAATCAAGAGCTGGACACTTAACCAACTGAGCCACCCAGGCACCACTTAACAGTGTGTTTTTGATGAATAATTTTTAATTATGGTGAAGTCCAATTTACCCATTTTTTTCTTTTATGGTTATTGCCTTTTTGTGTTCTGCCTAAAAAACTTTTGCCTACTCACAAATCACAGATACTCTTCTCAGATCTTTATAGCTTTAGTTTTAAGAATTTTTTTCAATTTAAGTAAGTCATTTGAGTTTCAAAAAAATCTTTATACCTTTACTTTTTAATGTATTAGTCTCTGATTTGTTTATGATATGAAGTAAGCATGAAGGTTAATTTTTCTATATGGGTATCCAATTATTCCAAAATCACTTGTTAAAAAGATTTCCCTTTACCTATCAAATGACTTTGGCATCTTTGTAAAGTCAAATACCTGTATAATTGTGAGTCTAATTCTCTCTCTTCTGTCCTCTGATTTACATGTCAATTCTTATGCTAGTACCATACAGCTTTGATTACTATAGCTTTATAGTAGTCTTGAAATAAGTAGTTAGGTCTTTCAACTTTGATCTTTTTCAAGATGCTTCGAATATTATAGATCCTCTGCATTTCCAAGTAAATCCTAGAAAAAGTTTGTCAATTTCTACCAAAAGCATGGTGGAACTGTAGATTGCTGAATCTACAATTAGTTTGGGAAGAACTAACATTTGAGTCAGTTCAATATTAAATCCATGAACATGGTATGTATTTCCATATAAAGTAATCCTTTTTTCTCAGCAAGATTTCATAGTTTTCAATGAAAATATCTTGCATTTCTTTTATTAAACTTATTCCTAAGTATTTTAACTTTTTTGATGCTATTGTGAGTGAAATTAATTTTCTATTTTGTTTTCTAGTAGTTTAGGATAATATATGAAAATAGCATATTAACCTTGTATCCTGAAATTTTCTAATAGGTATTTTGTAGATGTCTTAAAATTTTCTCTGTAACATCTGCCCCAAAAAAACAGGACAAAAAACAAAACAAAACAAAACAAAAACAAAAACAGGTTTTCTCGGGGCGCCTGGGTGGCTCAGTGGTTTAAGCCGCTGCCTTCGGCTCAGGTCATGATCTCAGGGTACTGGGATCGAGTCCCACATCGGGCTCTCTGCTCAGCAGGGAGCCTGCTTCCCTCCCTCTCTCTGCCTGCCTCTCTGTCTACTTGTGATCTCTCTCTGTCAAATAAATAAATAAAATCTTTAAAAAAAAAAAAACGGGTTTTCTCTTCTAATCTTTATGCCTTTCATTACTTTTTCTCATCTTATTGAAAGGGCTAAGATCTTAAAGACAATGAGTATAAATAATGAGAATGGGTATTCATGCCTAATTCTTAATCTTTGGGGAAGCACTCAATATTTCACCATTATGTAGTACTGTTAGTTTTTCATATATGCCATTTCACATATTCCATTTATTAGATTGAAGAAGTTCTCTTCTATTTCATGTTTCTGAGAGTTTTTAACAGCAAATGAATAAAGTTTATCAAATGCTTTTTCTGTATCTATTGAAATGACAATATAGTTTTTTTCCTTTTTCTGTTAATATGGTGACTTACTTTCACTGATTTTCAAATATAAAGCAACCTTTTAATACTGGGAATAAAACTGACTTGTCACCAAATATTGTCCTTTTTATGTATCATTGGATTTGATTCACTAATAGTTGATTATGGATATTTGTGTTAAGATTATTGGGGATACTGATCTGTAATTTTCTTTTCTTATAAGGTGTCTGTTAGGTGTTGTATTGGGTTGTGCTGGCCTCTTAAAATGAATGGGAAGGTAGTAGTTCCTTTATTTTTTGAAGGAGTTTGTTGGAATCGGTTTTATATCTTCCTTAAATGCTGGATAGAATTAAACAATAAAACCACCTGGACTTGGGAGTTTTTGTTAAGGGAAGGTTTTTAATAATGAATCCACTTTTTAATGGAAATAGGATTACTTAATCATATGTCAATTTAAGTTTTTTTTTGTCCATTTTAGCCAAGATGTCAAATGCATTGCTTTAAAGTTGTTCAAAACATTCTCTTATTATCCTGTTACTTTCTTTAGAGTTTTAGTGATCACTCCTCTTTAATTCCTAATACTGGTTATTTTAGTCTCTTTATCTTAATCAGTCTGGATAGGAGCCCATCAGCTTTGTTGATCTTTCCAAAGAATAAACTTTAGGATTTATGAAATTTCCATATTGTTTTTCTGTTTTCCCCTTTCATTGATTCCTAGTTCAATCTTTATTTTTCTTTTTTTTCTACTTATTTTGGGTTTACTTTGCTCTACTTTCTCTGGCTTCTTATTCTTTTCCAAAATAAACCTTTGAAGCTGTAAATCCTCTAGCTGCACCCCACAATTTTTGATATATTTCATTTTCATTAACATTTACTTTTAAATATTTTCTAGTTTCCCTTGGAATTTTTCATTTGACCCACAGGTAATTTCAAAATATATTAAGTTGCAAAGTAACTGGATTTTTCCATATATCATATTGTTCTTTAATATAATTGCTTTCTTGTCAAAAAATATCTTCTGTGAAATTTCAATACTTCGGAGATTTTTTTTTAATTTTATTTTTTATAAACATATATTTTTATCCCCAGGGGTACAGGTCTGTGAATCGCCAGGTTTACACACTTCACAGCACTCACCATAGCACATACCCTCCCCAATGTCCATAACCCCACCCCCCTTATCCCAACCCCCCACCCCCCAGCAACCCTGTTTGTTTTGTGAGATTAAGAGTCACTTACGGTTTGTCTCCCTCCCAATCCCATCTTGTTTCATTTACTCTTCTCCTACCACCTTAACCCCCCATGTTGCATCTCCTCTCCCTCATATCAGGGAGATCATATGATAGTTGTCTTTCTCCAATTGACTTATTTCGCTAAGCATAATACCTTCTAGTTCCATCCACGTCATCGCAAATGGCAAGATTTCATTTCTTTTGATGGCTGCATAGTATTCCATTGTGTATATATATACCACATCTTCTTTATCCATTCGTCTGTTGATGGACATCTAGGTTCTTTCCATAGTTTGGCTATTGTAGGCATTGCTGTTATAAACATTCGGGTGCACGTGCCCCTTCGGATCACTACGTTTGTATCTTTAGGGTAAATACCCAGCAGTGCAATTGCTGGGTCATAGGGTAGTTCTATTTTCAACATTTTGAGGAACCTCCATGCTGTTTTCTAGAGTGGTTGCACCAGCTTGCATTCCCACCAACAGTGTAGGAGGGTTCCCCTTTCTCCGCATCCTCGCCAGCATCAGTCATTTCCTGACTTGTTAATTTTAGCCATTCTGACTGGTGTGAGGTGATGTCTCATTATAGTTTTGATTTGTATTTCCCTGATGCCGAATGATGTGGAGCACTTTTTCAAGTGTCTGTTGGCCATCTGGATGTCTTCTTTGCAGAAATGTCTGTTCATGTCCTCTGCCCATTTCTTGATTGGATTATTTGTTCTTTGGGTGTTGAGCTTGCTAAGTTCTTTATAGATTTTGGACACTAGCCCTTTATCCGATATGTCATTTGCAAATATCTTCTCCCATTCTGTCAGTTGTCTTTTGGTTTTATTAACTGTTTCCTTTGCTGTGCAAAAGCTTTTGATCTTGATAAAATCCCAATAGTTCATTTTTGCCCTTGCTTCCCTTGCCTTTGGCGATGTTCCTAGGAAGATGTTGCTGCGGCTGAGGTCGAAGAGGTTGCTGCCTGTGTTCTCCTCAAGGATTTTGATGGATTCCTTTCTCACATTGAGGTCCTTCATCCATTTTGAGTCTATTTTCGTGTGTGGTGTAAGGAAATGATCCAATTTCATTTTTCTGCATGTGGCTGTCCAATTTTCCCAACACCATTTATTGAAGAGGCTGTCTTTTTTCCATTGGACATTCTTTCCTGCTTTGTCGAAGATGAGTTGACCATAGAGTTGAGGGTCTATTTCTGGGCTCTCTATTCTGTTCCATTGATCTATGTGTCTGTTTTTGTGCCAGTACCATGCTGTCTTGATGATGACAGCTTTGTAATAGAGCTTGAAGTCTGGAATTGTGATGCCACCAACTTTGGCTTTCTTTTTCAATATTCCTTTAGCTATTCGACGTCTTTTCTGGTTCCATATAAATTTTAGGATTATTTGTTCCATATCTTTGAAAAAAAAAATGGATGGTACTTTGATAGGAATTGCATTAAATGTGTAGATTGCTTTAGGTAGCATAGACATTTTCACAATATTTATTCTTCCAATCCAGGAGCATGGAACATTTTTCCATTTCTTTGTGTCTTCCTCAATTTCTTTCATGAGTACTTTATAGTTTTCTGTGTATAGATTCTTAGTCTCTTTGGTTAGGTTTGTTCCTAGGTATCTTATAGTTTTGGGTGCAATTGTAAATGGGATTGACTCCTTAATTTCTCTTTCTTCTGTCTTGTTGTTGGTGTAGAGAAATGCAACTGATTTCTGTGCATTGATTTTATATCCTGACACTTTACTGAATTCCTGTACAAGTTCTAGCAGTTTTGGAGTGGAGTCTTTTGGGTTTTCCACATATAGTATCATATCATCTGCGAAGAGTGATAGTTTGACTTCTTCTTTGCCGATTTGGATGCCTTTAATTTCCTTTTGTTGTCTGATTGCTGAGGCTAGGACTTCTAGTACTATGTTGAATAGCAGTGGTGATAACGGACATCCCTGCCGTGTTCCTGACCTTAGCGGAAAAGCTTTCAGTTTTTCTCCATTGAGAATGATATTTGCGGTGGGTTTTTCATAGATGGCTTTGATAATATTGAGGTATGTGCCCTCTATCCCTACACTTTGAAGAGTTTTGATTAGGAAGGGATGCTATACTTTGTCAAATGCTTTTTCAGCATCTATGGAGAGTATCATATGGTTCTTGTTCTTTCTTTTATTAATGTGTTGTATCACATTGATTGATTTGCGGATGTTGAACCAACCTTGCAGCCCTGGAATAAATCCCACTTGGTCGTGGTGAATAATCCTTTTAATGTACTGTTGAATCCTATTGGCTAGTATTTTGGCGAGAATTTTTGCATCTGTGTTCATCAAGGATATTGGTCTGTAGTTCTCTTTTTTGATGGGATCCGTGTCTGGTTTGGGGATCAAGGTGATGCTGGCCTCATAAAATGAGTTTGGAAGTTTTCCTTCCATTTCTATTTTTGGGAACAGTTTCAGGAGAATAGGAATTAGTTCTTCTTTAAATGTTTGGTAGAATTCCCTCGGGAAGCCATCTGGCCCTGGGCTTTTGTTTGTTTGGAGACTTTTGATGACTGTTTCAATCTCCTTACTGGTTATGGGTCTGTTCAGGCTTTCTATTTCTTCCTGGTTCAGTTGTGGTAGTTTATATGTCTCTAGGAATGCATCCATTTCTTCCAGATTGTCAAATTTGTTGGCGTAGAGTTGCTCATAGTATGTTCCTATAATTGTCTGTATTTCTTCGGTGTTCGTTGTGATCTCTCCTCTTTCATTCATGATTTTATTTATTTGGGTCCTTTCTCTTTTCTTTTTGATAAGTCTGGCCAGGGGTTTATCGATCTTATTAATTCTTTCAAAGAACCAGCTCCTAGTTTCATTGATTTGTTCTATTGTTTTTTTGGTTTCTATTTCATTGATTTCTGCTCTGATCTTTATGATATCTCTTCTCCTGCTGGGCTTAGGGTTCCTTTCTTGTTCTTTCTCCAGCTCTTTTAGGTGTAGGGTAAGGTTGTGAACCTGAGACCTTTCCTGTTTCTTGAGAAAGGCTTGCACCACTATATATTTTCCTCTCAGGACTGCCTTTGTTGTGTCCCACAGATTCTGAACCGTTGTGTTTTCATTATCATTTGTTTCCATGAATTTTTTCAATTCTTCTTTAATTTTCTGGTTGACCCATTCATTCTTTAGAAGGATGCTGTTTAGTCTCCATGTATTTGGGTTCTTTCCAAATTTCCTCTTGTGATTGAGTTCTAGCTTCAGAGCATTGTGATCTGAAAATATGCAGGGAATGATTCCAATCTTTTGATACCGGCTGAGACCTGATTTAGGACCGAAAATGTGATCTATTCTGGAGAATGTTCCATGTGCACTAGAGAAGAATGTGTATTCTGTTGCTTTGGGATGAAATGTTCTGAATATATCTGTGATGTCCATCTGGTCCAGTGTGTCATTTAAGGCCTTTATTTCCTTGTTGATCTTTTGCTTGGATGATCTGTCCATTTCAGTGAGGGGAGTGTTAAAGTCCCCTACGATTATTGTATTATTGTCGATGTGTTTCTTTGATTTTGTTATTAATTGGTTTATATAGTTGGCTGCTCCCACGTTAGGGGCATAGATATTTAAAATTGTTAGATCATCTTGTTGGACAGTTCCTTTGAGTATGATATAGTGTCCTTCCTCATCTCTTATTATAGTCTTTGGCTTAAAATCTAATTGATCTGATATAAGGATTGCCACTCCTGCTTTCTTCTGATGTCCATTAGCATGGTAAATTCTTTTCCACCCCCTCACTTTAAATCTGGAGGTGTCTTCGGGTTTAAGATGAGTTTCTTGTAGGCAACATATAGATGGGTTTTGTTTTTTTATCCATTCTGATACCCTGTGTCTTTTGATTGGGGCATTTAGCCCATTAACATTCAGGGTAAGTATTGAGAGATATGAATTTAGTGCCATTGTATTGCCTGTAAGGTGACTGTTATTGTATATTGTCTCTGTTCCTTTCTGATCTACTACTTTTAGGGTCTCTCTTTGCTTAGAGGACCCCTTTCAATATTTCCTGTAGAGCTGGTTTGGTGTTTGCAAATTCTTTCAGTTTTTGTTTGTCCTGGAAGCTTTTAATCTCTCCTTCTATTTTCAATGATAGCCTAGCTGGATATAGTATTCTTGGCTGCATGTTTTTCTCGTTTAGTGCTCTGAATATATCATGCCAGCTCTTTCTGGCCTGCCAGGTCTCTGTGGATAAGTCTGCTGCCAATCTAATATTTTTACCATTGTATGTTACAGACTTCTTTTCCCGGGCTGCTTTCAGGATCTTCTCTTTGTCACTAAGACTTGTAAATTTTACTATTAGGTGACGGGGTGTGGACCTATTCTTATTGATTTTGAGGGGGGTTCTCTGAACCTCCTGGATTTTGATGCTTGTTCCCTTTGCCATATTGGGGAAATTCTCTCCAATAATTCTCTCCAATATACCTTCTGCTCCCCTCTCTGTTTCCTCTTCTTCTGGAATCCCAATTATTCTAATGTTGTTTCGTCTTATGGTGTCACTTATCTCTCGAATTCTCCCCTCGTGGTCCAGTAGCTGTTTGTCCCTCTTTTGCTCAGCTTCTTTATTCTCTGTCATTTGGTCTTCTATATCGCTAATTCTTTCTTCTGCCTCATTTATCCTAGCAGTGAGAGCCTCCATTTTTTATTGCACCTCATTAATAGCTTTTTTGATTTCAACTTGGTTAGATTTTAGTTCTTTTATTTCTCCAGAAAGGGCTTTTATATCTCCCGAGAGGGTTGCTTTAATATCTTCCATGCCTTTTTCGAGCCCGGCTAGAACCTTGAGAATCGTCATTCTGAACTCTAGATCTGACATATTACCAATGTCTGTATTGATTAGGTCCCTAGCCTTTGGTACTGCTTCTTGTTCTTTTTTTTTTTGGATTTTTCTGCCTTGTCATTTTGTCCAGATAAGAGTATATGAAGGAGCAAGTAAAATACTAAAAGGGTGGCAACAACCCCAGGAAAATATGCTTTAGCCAAATCAGAAGAGATCCCAAATCGTGAGGGGGGAGAAAGGGGATAAAAAGAGGTTCAGAAAGAAAAAGAAAAAAAGAAACAATTAAAAAAGAAAACCAATAAAGAAAAAATATAAAGAGGAAAAATATATATATATATTAGATAAACTAGTTAAAAAACGTTAAAAAAGAAAAGGGTAAAAGTTAAAAAAATTTAGAAGAAGAAAAAAAAATTGAAAAAGAAAAAAAAATTAAATTAACTGCAAGGCTAAAGAATCATGGGGAGAAAGCCATGAGTTCCGTGCTTTGCTTTCTCCTCCTCTGGAATTCCGCTGCTCTCCTTGGTATTGAAACTGCACTCCTTGGTAGGTGAACTTGGTCCTGGCTGGGTTTCTTGTTGATCTTCTGGGGGAGGGGCCTGTTGTAGTGAGTCTCAAGTGTCTGTGCCCCAGGCGGAGTTGCACCACCCTTACCCGGGGCTGGTCTGAGTAATCCGCTCTGGTTTGCTTTCGGGACCTTTTTTTCCCTGAGCGCTTTCCGTAGAGTTCCGGAGGGCGGGAATGAAGATGGCGGCCTCCCGGTCTCCGGCCCGGAGGAGCCGAGAGCCCGGGGCCCCACTCCTCAGTGCACCCTCAGAGAACAGCGCCCAATTACTCCCGTCACCCTGGCCTCCGGCGGCGCTCCGAGCTGACCGAGCCTGCGACCGGTTCAAGGTAACCCCGAGCTTAGAGCTTACTCCTCGGCTCTGTCTCTGTAGCCAGCTTCCCCGTTCTAATACCTGTAAGCTCTGCAACACTCAGACACCCCCGATCCTTCTGTGACCCTGCGGGACTTGAGGCCACGCTAACCCTGCGTGGGCTTCACCCTGGTTAAGCCTCTGGAGCGATGTCCCTCAGCGGAACAGACTTTTAAAAGTCCTGATTTTGTGCTCCGTTGCTCCGCCGCTTGCCGGGAGCCGGCCCCTCCCCCCGCGGTCCATCTTCCCGTCGCTTTGGATTCACTTCTCCGCCAGTCCTACCTTTCAGAAAGTGGTTGATTTTCTGTTTCTAGAGTTGCTGTTCTTCTTCTCTTCGATCTCCTGTTGGATTTGTAGGTGTTTGCAATCTTTAGATAAGCTATCTAGCTGATCTCCCGCTACCTGAAGTAGTCTCAGCCTGCTACTTCTCCGACATCTTGACTCCTCCCACCCGGGAGGAGTCTTTTTTTAAGATTTTATTTGACTGGGAGAGAGATCACAAGTAGCCAGAGAGGCAGGCAGAGAGAGAGTGGGGGAAGCAGGCTCCCTGCTGAGCAGAGAGCCCAATGTGGGGCTCGATCCCAGGACCCTGAGATAATGACCTGAGCCAAAGGCAGAGGCTTAACCCACTAGGCCACCAGACGCCCCTTGGGAGATTTTTTTGACTTGTTTTATGATCCAGCACACATTCCAGTCTGGTAAACTTAGCAATGTCCACTTGAAAAGACTGTGTTCTTCAGTTGTTTAGTGAATTGTTCCACTAATGTCAGTTAGGTAAATGTGGTTAATAAGAGTTATTCAAATCTTTTATGTCTTCCCTGATTTAAAAAATCTATCAATTACTGACAGAAAGGTATTAAAATCTCCAACTATAATTGAGGAGTTATCTATATTTCCATTTAATTCCATCAATTCTTATTTCAAGGTTTGAAGTTCTGTTGTTACACACATATACAATTGTGATTCTTATGTCTTTCTGATAAATTACTTTTTGTATGATTATGACATATCTCTCTTTATTGCGGTACTATCTCCGAGTAATACTTTTCCTTGAGTCTACTTTACCAATATTAATATAGCACTCCAGATTTTTGTTTACTTATTGCATCATGTATCTTTTTCTATTTTTATTTTCAAAAACGTTGTATGTCCCATGTGTGCATGTATGATATTCATCTATAAATATATATGGCATGCCATCTATACATATATTTATATTTATATTTATTCCTATATTTTTCTCCTCTCTTGCAGATAGCACATAGTTGGGTCTAACTTTTTTATACAATTTGAAAATCTCTGCATTAGTTGGAGTGTTTCTAGGTGTCTTCTTATAATTATTGAATGTGATTAATGACATGCTTTAAGTCTACCATTTTATTACTTTGCTTTCTGCCTATGTTCCCTGTTCTTTGCTCCCCTAATCCTCCTTTTGTCTGTTTTTGAATGAACTACTGTAAAAACACAGAAAATCATTTTATCTGCTCCCTTCTACTTATACCACTTTCCATGAAACTTTTAATGGTCACTATAGAGATTTCAGTATATATCCTTAACTTTTCTCAGTCTACTTAACATCAACACTGACCACTTCATATAAAATGTGGTAACTATACAATCTGTGGATTGCCTTTTTTTTTTTTAACAAAATTGTTTTAATTTTCAAAAAGTCCAAACTGTCTAGTTTTTTCTTGGTGTCATATCTAAGAAATCATTGCCGAATCTAAAGTCAGGAATTTTGTCCAGTTTTCTTCTAAAAGTTTTATAGTTTTAGTTCTTATATTTGTGCCCTTGTTCCATTTTGAGTTAATTTTTGTACATGGTGTTAGGTGAGGGTCCACTTCATTCTTTTGCATGTGGATATCCCATTTCCCAGCATTAATTGTTAGCTCTAACAATACTTTTGTGGACCACTCAGTATTTCCTATATATAAGAGCCTTTCATCTATAAACATAAATAATTTTATTTCTTCTTTTGCCTGATATGGATATCTTTTATTTATCTTTCTTGCCTAATTCCTGTGGCTAGAACTCCTGTACTTGAACAGAAGTGGCTAAAGTGAACATCCTTGCCTTGTTCTAATGTTAAAGGAAGTTTTCAGTTTTAACTTCAATAACATGCAAAAGCTCTCCTCCTTTACAACTTTATCCTCACATCTTTCAGTTGTTAATGTCACAAAATGGTATCTTTATACACTGTGTAATTTGATAATCATCTAATATAATCTAGTATAATCTAATAATTCTTTTCATGCATTAATCTCTTTAATTATATAGAAAAATATGTGGAGTTACAAACCAAAGTTGTAATAATACTAGCTTTTAAACTACTATTTTTTAAATGTATTAGTCTCTTCAATCATGTAAAAAACAAAAAGTAGAGTTACAAACCATTGTTACAATACACTAGTTTTTTAAAAATTTCTCAGGTATTTAGCTTTACTGAAATCTTTATTTCTCCATATGGCTTCAGTTTACTATCTAGTGACCTTTCATTAAAACTTGCAGTATTTCTATTAGCATTTATTGCAGGGGAGGCCTAATGGTAACAAATCCCCTCAGCTTTTGTTTATCTGCTAATGTTTTAATTTCTCCCTCACTTTTGAAGGGCAGTTTTGCTAGATAAAAAATTCTTGGTTGACAGGGTTTTTGTTTGTTTGTTTGGGTTTTTTGTTTGTTTGTTTATCACATTGAATATGCCATCTCACTGTCTTCTGGCATGGCCTCCAAAGTCAACCAATAACTCACCAATTCACCAATAATAATTGCTGAAGGCAAGATCCACATTAATGCTATAATTCCAGAGCAACATTTTAAGGAGAAACAGAATGTGTGCATAACCTTGAAATATCTACCCCAAAATGTTTATTAAGAATTATGCTAGTTTTTAACATATGTCCAAGAATTTTTTGATATTTCTCCTACCAAGGTGTGGAACTTAATTCCACCTCTCAAATGTTAGATCTAGTGACTTATTTCTATTGAACAGAATAAAGAAAGGGAAAAATATTAACTTTACGGCAGAGAAACCTGATCAAGCATTACCTTAACCAAATATTCAAGGCTAATGTAACCACTAATAAATCATATTGGTATCATGTGCCCCTAAAATGATAAGAACATTTTGCTTCTATAGTATTCTTCCCTCTAACTCATAACTCTTGACTAATAAAGACAAAATTGTATTAAAATGTACCCATGGCATTTTAATTTATGGAGGTGAATAAGTGATGACATGGAGACACAATATCCTTGAAAGAATTTATTACTTACAATTCCCAAGAGAAAAGGATATGCCATGCCAAGCAGGACCACAGAGGGAAGCACCAAATTTGGTCAGGAGGGAGAAGTAGGAGTGAGGGGGAAGCACGGCCTAAAACTATTGTATTTTCCATGGAACAGGCAAGACAGGACAGGAGAAACAGCTTAGGACTGGTTACTTCAAATAACATCAACTGACTCTGAGCCAGAGTAGTATGGTACCTGGCCCTGGGTGATTTAAAGTGGAGGAAATATTGGCTTAGTATGTGAGAGTTAGATAAAGACCATGGTTGAGAGTACAGACCAGAATTGGTTGGAGGGCTTATAATATGATTTCCATGTAGCTGTGAATGCTAGATCATAGGAGTGATGCAAAGAACTCTGGCTGTTAGTCTGGCCCTGTCATCTCTGGATACAAAATAAATGAATACATGATCTAAGAAAACACAGAACAAAAGACATTACATAAACTCATATTGAGGAATATTCTACAGAATACCTTGAGCAGTACTCTCCAAAACTATCTAAGTCATGAAAAACACCGAGAAACTGTCTCATATTGGAGGAGACTAGCTAAATAGAATGGTATGGTGTCCAAAATTGGATCTTGGAACAAAAAAGAGAATCAGTGGGAAAAGTCAAAGAAAATTTCTACCTTAGTAACAATATTGTCCTAATAGGATTTCTGAAATAAAGGTACAATGATTATATAAGATATAAACATAGGTTAAGGGTGTATGGAAACTTTATTCTATCTTCACAATATTTCTTTAAGTTTAAAATTCATTCAAAATAAAAAATTTAGGGAGAAATCAAGATGGCGGAGGAGTAGCAGGCTGAGATGACATCAGGTAGCAGGAGATCAGCTTATCAAAGGCAGGAGATAGTTTATCAAATCATTCCGAACACCTACAAATCCAACAGGAGATCAAAGAGAAGAAGAGCAGCAATTCTAGAAACAGAAAATCGACCGCTTTCTGAAAGGTAGGACCTGTGGAGAAGTGAGTCCAAAGTGACGGGAAGATAGACTGCAGGGGGAGGGACCAGCTCCCAGCAAGCAGCAGAGCAATGGGGCACAAAATCAGAACTTTTAAAAGTCTGCTTCACTGAGGGACATCACTTCAGAGGCTAAGCTGGGGTGAAGCACACATGGGGACAGCGTGATCTCCGGTCCCGCAGGGTCCCAGAAGGATCAGGGATGTCTGAGTGTCGCAGAGTTCACAGGCATTAGAGTAGGAAAGCCGGCTACAGAGATGGAGCCGAGGAGTGAGTTCTCAATTCGTGGTTAACTTAAACTGTGATCCATGGCACAATCATGCCACTGCTCTTTAAGCAGGGGCCCCACAAGGGGCAGATCCAGGGAGACCCCCCCTGGAAGAGCGTCAGGGATCTGCTGGGATTGGAGACTACAGGTGGGGCTGTGTGTCAGAAACAGAGACGCTTGGTCACAGGCTGGGTGATGGGAGTGATTGAGAGCTTTTCTCTGAGGATGCACTGAGGAGTAGGGCCGAGAGCTCTCGGCTCCTCCAGCCAGAGATTGGGAGGCTGCCATTTTCATTCCTGTCCTCCAGAGCTCTACAGAAAGCATTCAGGGAACAAAAGTTCCCAAGAGCAAACCCTAGCAAATTACTTAGCCCAGCCCCTGGCAAGGGCAGTACAATTCCGACTCGGGAAGAGACACTTAAGAATCACTACAACAGGCCCCTCCCCTAGAAGATTAGCAAGAAATCCAGCCAAGACCAAGTTCACTTATCAAGGAGAACAGCAGAATTCCAGAGGAGGAGAAAGAAAAGCACAGAATTCATGGCTTCCTCCCCATGATTCTTTAGTCTTGCTAAGTTAATTTTTTAAATTTTACTTTTTTTTCTTATTCTAAATTTTTAAACTTTTACTCTTTCCTCTTTTAAAGTTTTTTAACTAGTTTATCTTAACAATACCTTTCATTAAAAAAATTATTTTGAACCTTCATTATTATAGTCATATTTTATCCTTCATTCTATCTAACTTTATTTTTTGTATACACAGGGTTTTTTCTAAAAAATTTGGGATATAACTTCTTCTAATAGATTGAAATATACCCTGATTCTAGCACAGGGCTTTGTTCTAGTCTCCAGCATGGGCAAATTCTCTCCACTTTCTTTTTCTTTCTTTTCCCAACCAACTTATCTTATCAACTCCTTTATAGAATTTTTTTTTAAATTTTCATCTTTATACTCATATTCCATCCCTACATCATGTTTGCTCTTATTTGTGTGTGTGTGTGTGTGTGTGTGTGTGTGTGTGTGTGTGTGTATTTTATTTTCTTTAAAATTTTGGGAGGTAGTTTCTTCTACAAGACCAAAATACTCCCAAAATTAAGTGGGTGGCTCTGTTCTACTCACCAGTCTAATATATATATTTTCTTTAAAAAAATTTTTTTTTAACTTCTTTTTATGCCCTTTCTTCCCCCTATGATTTTGGGTCTCTTCTGATTTGGTTAAATCACATTTTCCTGGGATCTTTCCCACCCTTTTAGTATTTTATTTTCTCCTTCATATATTCTTACCTGGATATAATGACAAGGTGGAAAAACTCACCACACACAAAAAAAAGAACAAGAGACAGTACTGATGGCTAGGGACCTAATCAATATGGACATTGGTAATATGTCAGATCTAGAGTTCAGAATGACAATTCTCAAGGTCCTAGCTGGGCTTGAAAAAGACATGGAAGATATTAGAGAAACCCTGTCTGGAGAAATAAAAGGCCTTTCTGGAGAAATAAAAGAACTAAAATCTAACCAAGCTGAAATCAAAAAAGCTATTAATGAGGTGCAATAAAAAATGGAGGCTCTTACTGCTAGGATAAAAGAGGCAGAAGAGAGAATTAGTGACATAGAAGACCAAATGACAGAGAATAAAGCAGCTGAGCAAAAGAGAGACAAATAACTACTGGATCATGAGGGGATAATTCGAGACATAGTGATACCATAAGATGAAACAACATTAGAATAATTGGGATTCCACAAGAAGAAGAAAGAGAGAGAGGGGCAGAAGGTATATTGGAGTAAATTATGGTAGAGCATTTCCCTAATATGGTAAAGGGAACAAGCATCAAATTCCAGGAGGTGCAGAGAACCCCCCTCAGAATCAATCAGAATAGGTCCACACCCCATCATCTAACAGTAAAACTTACAAGTCTTAGTGACAAAGAGAAAATCCTGAAAGCAGCCCGGGACAAGAAGTCTGTAACATACAACAGTAAAAATATTAGATTGGCAACAGCCTTATCCACAGAGACCTGGCAGGCCAGAAAGAACTGTCATGATATATTCAGAGCACTAAACGAGAAAAACATGCAGCCAAGAATACTATATCCAGCTAGGCTATCACTGAAAATAGAAGGAGAGATAAAAATCTTCCAGGACAAACAAAAACTAAAAGAATTTGTAAACACCAAACGAGGTATACAGGAAATATCAAAAGGGGTCCTCTAAGCAAAGAGAGAGCTAAAAGTAGTAGACCAGAAAGGAACAGAGACACTATACAGTAACATCACCTTACAGGCAATACAATGACACTAAATTCATATCTCTCAATAGTTACCCTGAATGTAAAGGGGCTAAATGCCCCAATCAAAAGACACATGGATAAAAAAACAAATCCATCAATATTCTGTCTAAAAGAAACTCATTTTACACCCAAAGACACCTCCAGATTTAAAGTGAGGGGGTGGAAAACAATTTACCATACTAATGGACATCAAAAGAAAGCTGGGGTGGCAATCTTTATATCAGATATATCAGATTTTAAGCCGAAGACTATAATAAGAGATGAGGAACGACACTATATCATACACAAAGGGCCTGTCCAACAAGAAGATCTAACAATTTTAAATATCTATGCCCCTAACATGGGAGCAGCTAACTATATAAAACCAATTAATAACAAAATCAAACAAACACATGGACAATAATGTGATAATAGTAGGGGACTTTAACACCCCCCTCACTGAAATGGACAGATCATCCAAGCAAAAGCTCAACAAGGAAATAAAGGCCTTAAGTGACACACCGGACCAGATGGACATCACAGATATATTCACATCATTTCATCTCCAAGCAACAGAATACACATTCTTCTCTAGTGTACATGGAACATTCTTCAGAATAGATCACACCCTGGGTCACAAAGCAGGTCTCAACCAGTATCAAAAGACAGAGATCATTCCCTGCATATTTTCAGACCACAATGTTCTGAAGCTAGAACTCAATCACAAGAGGAAAGTTGGAAAGAACCCAAATACATGGAGGCTAAAGAGCATCCTTCTAAAGAATGAATGGACCAACCAGGAAACTAAAGAAGAATTTTAAAAATTCATGGAAACAAATGAAAATGAAAACATAATGATTCAAAATCTTTGGGACACAGCAAGAAAGTGTATAGCAACACAAGCCTTTCTCAAGAAACAAGAAAGGAAGGTCTCAAATACACAACCTAACCCTACTACACCTAAAGGAGCTGGAGAAAGAACAGCAAAGAAAGCCTAAACCCAGCAGGAGAAGAGAAATAATAAAGATCAGAGCAGAAATCAGAAATCTGAGCGATAGAACAAATCAACAAAACTAGGAGCTGATTCTTTGAAAGAATTAATAAGATTGATAAACCCGTGGACAGACTTATCAAAAAGAAAGAAATGAGGGGTGCCTGGGTGCTCAGTGGGTTAAAGCCTCTGCCTTCGGCTCGGGTCATAATCTCAGGGTCCTGGGATTGAGCCGCATGTCGGGCTCTCTGCTCAGCAGGGAGACTGCTTCCTCCTCCTCTCTCTGCCTGCCTCTCTGCCTACTTGTGATCTCTGTCTGTCAAACAAGTAAATAAATTAAATCTTAAAGGAAGAAAGAAAGAAAGAAAGAAGGAAGGAAGAAAGGACCAAAGAAATAAAATCATGAATGAAAGAAGAGCGATCACAACCAACACCAAAGAAATACAATTATAAGAACATACTATGAGCAACAATATGCCAGCAAATTTGACAATCTGGAAGAAATGGATGCATTCCTAGAGACACATAAACTACCACAACTGAACCAGGAAGAAATAGAAAACCTGAACAGACCCATAACCAG
>NW_019154086.1:19761623-19803644 GCF_002288905.1 Enhydra lutris kenyoni
TCATGAATGAAAGAAGAGCGATCACAACCAACACCAAAGAAATACAATTATAAGAACATACTATGAGCAACAATATGCCAGCAAATTTGACAATCTGGAAGAAATGGATGCATTCCTAGAGACACATAAACTACCACAACTGAACCAGGAAGAAATAGAAAACCTGAACAGACCCATAACCGGTAAAAAGATTGAAGCAGTCACCAAAAATCTCCCAACAAACAAGAGCCCAGGGCCAGATGGCTTCCCAGGGGAATTCTACCAAACATCTAAAGAAGAATTAATTCCTATTCTCCCGAAACTGTTCCAAAAAATAGAAATGGAAGGAAAACTTCCAAACCCATTTTATGAGGCCAGCATTACCTTGATCCCAAAACCAGACAAACACTCCATCAAAAAAGATGACAGACCATTATCCTCGATGAACAGAGATGCAGAAATTCTCACAAAATACTAGCCAATAGGATCCAACAGTACATTAAAAGGATTATTTACCACGACCAAGTGGGATTTATTCCTTGGCTGCAAGGTTGGTTCAACATCCACAAATCAATCAATGTGATACAATACCTTAAAAAAAGAAAGAACAAGAACCATATGATACTCTCAATAGATGCTGAAAAAGCATTTGACAAAGTACAGCATCCTTTCTTGATCAAAACTCTTCACAGTGTAGGGATAGAGGATATATACCTCAATGTCATCAAAGCCATCTATGAAAAACCCACAGAAAATATCATTCTCAATGGGGAAAAACTGAGAGCTTTTCTGCTAAGGTCAGGAACACGGGAGGGATGTCCGCTATCACTGCTATTCAACATAGTACTAGAAGTCCTAGCCTCAGCAATCAGACAACAAAAAGAAATTAAAGGTATGCAAATCAGCAAAGAAGTAGTCAAACTCGCACTCTTTGCAGATGATATGATACTTTATGTGGAAAACCCAAGAGACTCCACTCCAAATCTGCTAGAACTTGTACAGGAATTCAGTAAAGTGTCAGGATATAAAATCAATGCACAAAAATCAGTTGCATTTCTATAGACCAACAACAAGACAGAAGAAAGAGAAATTAAGGAGTGAATCCCATTTACAATTGCACCCAAAACCATAAGATACCTAGGAATAAACCTAACCAAAGAGGCAAAGAATCTGTACTCAGAAAACTATAAAGTACTCATGAAAGAAATTGAGGAAGACACAAAGAAATGGAAAAACATTCCATGCTCTTGGATTAGAAGAACAAATATTGTAAAAATGTCTAAGCTACTTAAAGCAATCTACACATTTAACTCAATCCCTATCAAAATACTATCAATATTTTTCAAGAAATGGAACATTAAATAATACTAAAATTTATATGGAACCAGGAAAGACCCCAAATAGCCAGAGAAATGTTGAAAAAGAAAACCAAAGTTGGTGGCATCATAATTCCAGACTCTAAGCTCTATTACAAAGCTGTAATCATCAAGACAGTATGGTACTGGCACAAAAACAGACATATAGATCAATGAAACAGAAGAGAGAGCCCAGAAATGGACCCCCAACTCTATGGTCAACTAATCTTCAACAAAGCAGGAAAGAATGTCTAGTGGAAAAAAGGACAGTCTCTTCAACAAATGGTGTTGGGAAAATTGGACAGCCACATGCTGAAGAATGAAACTGGACCATATTCTTATACCACACACAAAACAGACTCAAAATGGATGAAAGACTTCAATGTGAGACAGGAATCCATCAAAATCCTTGAGGAGAACCCAGGGAGCAACCTCTTCGACCTTGGCTGCAGCAACTTCTTCCTAGAAACATCACCAAAGGCAAGGAAAGGCAAAAATGAACTATTGGGACTTCATCAAGATCAAAAGCTTCTGCACAGCAAACAAAACAGTTAACAAAACCAAAAAACTGACAGAATGGGAGAAGATATTTGCAAACAACATATCAAATAAAACGCTAGGATCCAAAATCTATAAAGAACTTCTCAAACTCAACACCCAAAGAACAAATAATCCAATCAAGAAATGGGCAGAGGACATGAACAGACATTTCTGCAAAGAAGACATCCAGATGGCCAAAAGACACATGAAAAAGTGCTCCACATCACTTGGCATCACGGAAATACAAATCAAAACCACAATGGGATGCCACCTCACACCAGTCAGAATGGCTAAAATTAACAAGTTGGGAAATGACAGATATTGGCGAGGATTCGGAGAAAGGGGAACCCTCCTATGTCGTCAGTGGGAATGGAAGGTGGTGCAGCCACTCTGGAAAACAGTATGGAGTTTCCTCAAAAAGTTGAAAATTCAGTTACCCTATGACCCAGCAATTACATTATGGGTATTTACCCTAAAGATACAAATGTAGTGATCCAAAGGGGCATGTGCACCCCAATGTTTATAGCAGCAATGTCCATAATAGCAAAATTATGGAAAGAACCTAGATGTCCATCAACAGATGAATGGATAAAGAAGATGTGGTGTATGTATATACAATGAAATACTGTGCAGCCATCAAGAGAAATGAAATATTGCCATTTACACGACATGGATGGAACTAGAGGGTATTACGCTAAGCAAAATAAGTCAATCAGAGAGAGACAATTATCATATGATCTGATATGAGGAATTTGAGAGGTGGGGCGGGGAATGAAACAAGATGGGATCAGGAGGGAGACAAACCACAAGAGACTCTTAGTCTCATGAAACAAACTGAGGGTTGCTGGGGGGTAGGGGGGTTAGGGATAGGGTGGCTAGGTTATGGACATTGGGGAAGGTATGTGCTATGGTGAGTGCTGTGAAATGTGTAAGCCTGATGAAACCTGTACCCTTGGGGCAAATAATACATTATATGTTAATTTTAAAAATGTAAGAAAAAATAACTATATAAAACTTAAATTTTATATAAATGTAAACTATTTAAAATGTAAATATATATAAAATGTATTTTATATAAAAATATAAAATATAAATAAATATATAAAATGTACTATATAAAATGTAAATATGTAACATATTTATGTTAATAAAAATGTTAAAAAATAACTATATAAAATATAAATATATATATATGGTCATAATTGGTTATAATACTACTATCTTTTTTAATTATGTATAGGATCTATGATGGTATCCCTTCTTTCATTCCTGACATTTGTCATTTGCATATTCTTTTTTTTTTTTTTAATTTACTAGTCTAGCAAGGTTTTTATCAACTTAACTAATGTTTTCAATAACAAACATTCACCACTGGCTATTTCCTCTATTTTTTAAATACCTCATTGATAGCATGCTTATATTTTTATTTTCCTTCCTTCTACTTACTCTAGATCATGGGTTTGCAAACTACATCCCATAGGACAAATCTAGCCCCATTCTCATTTTTGTAAGTAACATTTTATTGAAATAAAGTCATACTTGTGAGTAGCTACAATAGACCATGTATGACCTGCACAGTCCAAAGTATTTATTACCTGGCCTTTAACTGGAAAAGTTTACAGACCTCTGCTATAGATTTACTTTGACTTTCTTCCACTACCATAAGGTGGAAATCTAGGCCATTGATTTAAATTTTTTCTCCTTTTCTAAAATAAACACTTAAAGCTATCACTTTTTTCTCTAAAGGTGTTTTTAACTATAGCCTATAAATTTTAATATATCATATTTTTGTTATTCAATTTAAAATATTTTTCTCATCTTCTTTGTTTTTGCTACTTTAATCTACAGGTTACATGCAAATGTCTTAATTTCTAAATATTTTCAGTTTTTAAATCTATCTTACTGATTTCCAATTTAATTCCACTGAGGTGAGCCAATGGTTTCTGAAAATTCATCAAACATATTTTGGATGCTGATCAATGTGCACTTGAATTTAATGTATTCTACCAGTTTTAAGTTCAGCACTCTGAAAACGTCCATTAGATCAAGATGGATTATGATCTTAAGTTACACCACATTCTCTTTTTTTAAAGATTTTATTTGTTTATTTGACACACAGAGAGAAAGAGCAAGAGCGTGCACAAGTAAACCGAGTGGCAGGCAGAGGGAAAGGGAGAAGGAGTCTCCCCAGTGAGCAGGGAGCCTGAAACGGGGCTCAATCCCAGGACCTTAGGAACATGACCTGAGCTGAAGGCAGCTACTTTACCAACTGAGATACCCAGGCACTCTAAGTTATACCACATTCTTAATGATGCTGTGTCTGTTGAGAGAAGTATTTTAAAATATCCAACTATGACTGTACACCAGGCTATGTATTTAGTTCTGTCAATTATTGCTTCATGTATATGACTAATATACACACTTAAATTAGATTTTCCTAATGATTTGATCCTTTTATTATTATGCAGTGTCTCTTTTTCTTTGGTAATACTCTTGTCTTGAGGTCTACATTATCTGTTATTGGTAAAGCCACTCTAGCATTTTAATGCTTACTGTTTGATTGACATCTTTTTTAAAATCCCTTTATTTTCAACCTAGATATATCTTTATTTTTAAAGTGCATCTGCTAGAGGGCATACAGTTGGGTATGAGATTCTCCAGTCTGATAATCTCTGCCTTTTCATTGGAATGTTTAATCTATTTTTAATTGGAATGTTTAATCCATTTATATTTAATGTAATTTTTGATATGGTTAAAATACATCTCTTTATTTGTTCCTATTTGCCCCCATCTAATTCTTTTGAAATTGATGACATATATTTAACATATCCAAATTACCATTTCAACATGTAACCAATATAAGACATTATTAGATGTTTTACCTTCTTTTTTTAAACTTTATTGAGGTATAATTGACAAATAAATTGTAAAAAAATTAAAGGCAACATCATGATGATATGATATACATACACACCATTCTGAAATGATTCCTCCCATCTAATGAATTAACATATCCAACATTTTGCAAGCTTAGGTTTTTTGGGGGTTTTTTTCTTTTGGTGAGAGCATTTAAGTTCTACTCTCATACAATATAGTTTTATCAATTGTAATCACCATGTTACACATTAGATCCTTAAACCTTTTTTATTGTATAGGTGAAAGTTTATACCCTTTTACCGACTTCTCCCTATTTCCCCACCTCCCCAATCCCTGGCAATAATATTCTACTCTGCTTCTATGAGTTTGACATTTTTTGATTCCACACATAATGAATCTAAATGCAGTATTTGTCTTTTTCCATTTGGCTTATGTCACTTAGAATAATGTCCTCAAGGTCCATCTGTGTGTTGCAAATGGAAACCATTTAGGGTCTTATGTTCAAATCTTTAATCCATTTTGAATTAATTTTCTGTGTGGTGTAAGATAAGGGCCCAGTTTCATTTTTTTCCATGTGGCTACCCAGTTTTTCCAATACCACTTGTTGAAAATATTATCTTTTACCCATTGTATATTCATGCCTCCTTTGTTCTAAATTAATTGGCCATACAGATATGGGTTTATTGCAGGCTCCTTCTCTAGTCCGTTGATCTATGTGTCTGTTTTTATGCCAATACTATACAGTTTTGATTACTAAAGCTTTGTAATATAGTTTGAAATCAAAAAGTGTGGTGCCTCCAGCTTTGTTCTTGTCAAGAGTATTTTGGTTACTTGGGATGTTTTATGGTTCCCTGCAAATTTAAGGAGTTTCTCTTTATATGAAAAATGCCATTGGAATTTTGATAGGATTTGCCCTGAATCTGTAGATTGCTTTGGGTAGTATGGCATTTTAAAAATATTCAACCTTCCAAACCATGAACACAGAAAATATTTCCATTTATTGGTGTCTTCCTCAATTTCTTTAAACAACATCTTACAGTTATCAGTGTATAGGTCTTTCACCACCTTGGTTAAATTTATTGTTAAATATTTTATTCTTTTTTATGCAATTATAAATGGATCATTTTTTTAACTTCTCTGATAGTTCATTGCTAGTTGCAGAAACACATCTGTTCTTCTACATTAATTTTTTGTCCTGTACATTTACTGAATTCATTTATTCTAATAGTTTTTTGGTAGAGACCTTAGGGTTTCCTATACACAATATAATGTCACCTGCAAATAGAGATAATTTTACTTCTTTTCCAATATGAATGCCATTTATTACTTTTCTTACCTAATCTCTCTGGTTAGTACTTCCAATACTATGTTGAATAGGGTGGTGAGAGTGGGTATCTTTGTCTTGGTCCTGATTTTAGAGGCATAGCCTACAGCTTTTCACCATTAAGATATTAACTATAATGCCACAATTTTCTCATCTATAACTCTTTGTACTCCCAATCCCTTTGGCTAAAATGCCCTTTTTCAAAGCCCTCCTCACTGCCAACTTTCTACTCATTTTTCTCATGTCAGATTAATATATTCAGTCCTAGAGAAGCAGTCTTGAAATCTTTTAGACCTGTGATGTCCAATGAGATAGCCACCAGTCATAAATACCTACAAAGTACTTAAAATACAGATAGCCTGAATTGAGATGTGCTCTACATAGGAGATTGAAGGCTCAGTTTACAAAATTATAAAATTATGTTATTAATAATTTTATATTGGTTACATATGAGATATTTTGGATGTATTGGGCTAATTAAAATATATTATTGAAATTTATTTTTATCTTTTTTAACTTTTTAAATGTAGCTACAAAAAAACTCAAAATTACATGTGGCTTACATTATATTTCGATTGGACACACCTAGACTAGAAGAGGAGGAGACCCTTTTTTCAATACCCTGTAGTTTTTTTCTTTAGTAGTATTTATTTTATGTGTTATGGTAAATTTTATCCTGTAGCACCTAGTGAGCAAGGGGCTGTCTTGTTAACATGGTGATTTCAGTGCTGAGGGTACTAAAATAAAAAAGTTAATCCCATTATTCATAGACCTCATATTTGTAAATTTTCCTGTGCATCCAATTTACTTGTAATCAGTACTAGCACTACTTTCACAGTCATTTATGGACAAGCAGAGAACAGCAAAAGATACAAGCCATTCAATGTATATTTTCCTAGCTGAGGTCAAATGAGGTGATGTACTGCCTTCTTATTACAGCTGTCAAATTAAACAAGTGTTTCTTTTCAGTCTATT
The DNA here is from genome assembly GCF_002288905.1 of Enhydra lutris kenyoni. Taxonomy (NCBI): domain Eukaryota; kingdom Metazoa; phylum Chordata; class Mammalia; order Carnivora; family Mustelidae; genus Enhydra; species Enhydra lutris. The sequence continues at coordinate 19,768,674 of NW_019154086.1, forward strand.
AGTGCCACTTCTCACATTTTTGTAACTTCTTTTGGTGACACGGCTATTTAAAATGGCCTTGGAGCATAGTGCTAAAATGCTGTGTAGTATTTTGTAGCACAAGAGGCTATGGTGTGTCTTATAGAGAAAATACATGTGTTGGATAGGCTCCTGCAGGAGAAATTATAGTGCTCTTGGCTGTGTGTTCTTAAACTAAAACACACATAAAACAAGATTATGTATTGGTCAGTTGACAAAAATGTTATGACCAGAGGCTCACAGGAACCTAACTCTGCATTTCCCCTAGGAGCAATGGTTCAGTATCTGTTGATTCGGTGTTCCAGCAACTTCACTAGAATTTACCGTATTTGCTGAATGAATGAAGCCAGATCATTTGATTCCAAATCCAAATCTTATGCAAATGCAGTAATGGTATTAGTTAAAGCAGTGATTGTGGAGCCAACTGCCTAGAGTTCAATCTTGGCCCTCTGATTTGCTAACTGTGTGATTGTGGGCAAATTACTTTTCTCTGCTTTTTTCTCACAATTAAAAATGTACATAAAACAGCAGTTGTTAATGGTTGCCAGTGGCTGGGTGTGGGCAGAGGGGACTGACCACAAGGAGGCAGGAGGAAACTTTTGGAATGAAGCAAATATTGTTTATCTTGATTATAGTGATAGTTACATAACTGTCGATGTTTTTCAAAACTCACAGAGCTAAAAAGGGTAAATTCTACTTTGTATGAATTATAACTTACTAAACCTGAGGTTAAAAAAAGAGTAAGAGTTAAGATTAAAAGAATAAAGCACATGAAACATTTAATGCCCTACCCACTCACATAAATGCTAGCCATCATTCTGGTAACACTAGACAGGGAAAAGTTAGGAGGTATAAGGAAAAGCTGAATGAACTCATGAACCAGTGTTCTAATTTGACTCTTTAAATATTAGCTACAGGCTGAATTCGGTTTATGAGAGTTCCCTTGCTTCTTATAGAGGTTAAATTCCATATGTGTGAAATATCTGTCCAAACCGGTGAGCCACACAGTAATGCGAGAAAGGGGACTGACTCTTCATGAGACAGCAATTCAGAATTACAGGACCACATACACCGGGGAGTGTAGGTCACCTCTCCAAAGAAGAATGCAGTGCGTTGTGAAATGGAACATAAAGCAGCGCATTTCTTTTAAGAACCTTGGTACTTAATCCTAGTCAAGTCTCTATCGGTTCCTGGTCGATTATGAGGACAACCCAACTGCTCTAATGATGTATGAACATACCTAAAACTCACAGAAATGCCAGTTCCGAGAGGGAAGAAGAGCCAAATTTACCGGAACTGTACTGGTCTGTTTCTGGACGCGACTATGCGGTAGGAGTCGGACACCCATTCACGTCCACAGCTCCACAACAGCCTAGTATGAGGAATGGGTTGGGTCATTTCACGCTGCTATTTGGTTCGGGGATGTCTCAGCAGTTCCCAACCCCCAGGGCTCTGCTGACCCTGCCCAGGCACCCACTGGCAGTTACTGCCAGAATCTCATGGATGGCTGGGGCTGATCCGGTAATAAAATACTGCACTTGGTCTCTTCCTCGAGGGGCAAGTGTGGTTTCGACCACCAACCTGGGCCAGAAGTTCGACCCCAAAGTTCCCTCCATAAATCCCGGGACACCCGTTGAATTAGCGTGCCTCGCGCGTCCTGATAACAGTCGCGCGACAACCACCACGCACCTGAAGGCAGGGGCCACCAAGCGCGCGGTTTGGTTCCAGCTAACTTCGACTGGGACCCTAGCGCAACGAACCCAAAAGTTTGAGGTACAAGCTTACTTACCTTTGAATTCACCCTCCGCAACCGCACTCCAGAAAGTGCTCTTCACGCCGGAAGTGCATTAATCCGCAGCACGTGGGGTTGCCAGGGCGCGCTTCACGTGACTGGGCGGGGCCTCGGGAACGTTGTAACCAATGGTAGCCCGAGGGGGCGGTGCCTGTGACGCGCCGGGACCTATCCCGGAAGTGGGGCTGAGGTGGGGGCGGGAAAGGGCGGGGAGGCCGGGGTGTGGAAAGTGTGGCGGCCCCGCCCCGTCTCTTGGAACTGCCGGGGCAGCCACCGCTGCTGCCGCCGCTGCAGCTGTAGGGGACCGGCGCCGGTGCGCAGGCGAAAGGATCTCTTTCCCTGCTGAAAGGTGAAGACAGGGGGAAAGCTGGGGGGCCGGGACCGGCGCTAGGCAGAGCCGGAGAAGGCGGCCGGAGAAGGCGGCGGGCGCCGAGTCCAGAGCGAGGGAAGGAGGAAGGATGGCTGGGGGAACGGAGGCGAGCGCGGGACCTGCTAGGGCTCAGGCCCATGCGGGGCCGGGCCCGGCCGGGCCGGGGATGCCGGCAGGACAAGGGGGCGCCTAAGAGGCCGGGGCGACGGCACGGCAGGCTGGAGGGCGGAATGCAAGCCCGCTGCCAGAGGGCCAGGTGCTTTTGGCTAGGTCCCGTTATCCCCATCCTTCGCGGGGACGTGCGGCCTGGGTTGGGTCCCCCGCAGTGGGATCAGGGCGGTGGCGGAGGGCCGGGTGGCGCGGCGCGATGCGGGAAGGTCGCCGGCTTCTCTTGCGGTGGGACAATGGGGGCAGGGATTTGCTGTCCCCAGCGCGGGTGAGTGCCCAGGGCGGGTATCCCCCTCAGCCCCAGCGAGCTCATCTGCGACTTCCCTCCCCATCTCCCCACTTCTCCAGCAATGGTTGGAAAAGTTTATAGAGGCCGGAGTTAGAACGTGCCCACTCTTCTTGGGCGGGTGTTCTATAAATGAAAAAAATCTATTGATCCATGATGCTTGGAACGTAACCTGTCCGAGATGCGATGTTTCTCTGCCTGCGTTCCCGTTGTTAAAAAGCAAACAAACTTTTTGCGTAGTTCCCTCGGAAAAGCTACCATCTCCCCAGCCCACCATGGCGGATGAAATTGATTTCACTACTGGAGATGCTGGAGCTTCCAGCACTTACCCTATGCAGTGCTCGGCCCTGCGCAAAAACGGCTTCGTGGTTCTCAAAGGACGACCATGCAAAATAGTGGAGATGTCAACTTCCAAAACTGGAAAGCACGGTCATGCCAAGGTAAGTGCCCTTCCAGATCTGACTTTGCGTTGGGATTTTGATCATTTGTGTTCCAGTACGGAACATGAGAGTTCCATATTTATAACTTTGCAATAATTACATTTTCTTCTTACCACAATTTCGGGGTGGCCAGCTATTGCTTTGAACACTGAAAGGTTGCATTTCCTTTTTGGGCCTTTACAATGTTTCATTAGCTGGTAACTGAAACTTTCCTGAATCCTAGTGACTTAGAATATCTGTTCAGTTTATAGATGAGAAATCCTGTTCTAACATTAACTTCATTTCTCTTATGCACTCTTATAATTGAATTACTGGGCTGTATATGATCCTGGGTCTCCGTATGTCACGAAAGTGTTTAGTTGTTCACTGCTTCTGAATTCTATGACCACTGCATTTTATTTTTAAGAAAATAAAATTAGATGACCTTGGAAGGAGAAAGAATCTGTCATAATCAGCTTTGGTATTGTGCTATGTGTATGTAATGAGTGATATACTTGGCAAAGATAACAGGTTTCCTGTTCTCCCTTCTTTGTTAGGTTCACCTTGTTGGAATTGATATTTTCACCGGCAAAAAATATGAAGATATTTGCCCTTCTACTCACAACATGGATGTTCCAAATATTAAGAGAAATGATTATCAAGTGAGTACTAACTTTCTTTAAAATGATGCTTTATTTCTTAAAGTTGCAAATACATTCTATCGACTGTAATTTAACAAAAGCTGGTAGTAGTTTTGTAGATTTTTCTAACCAAATATTAGGCACCACCTATCTTAGAAATTGGAAAGATAGTGATAGTTATCCCTTGTACCTTATCTAGAATTATGGTTAATTTGCTATTTTAAAAAATATTTTTGCATTTTTAGTTGAACATGTCTCAGACCACATGACTGCATATTGTGACTGATAAGGTCAAGGTTTAGGAAACTACTATTGTCTTTGTTGTAAAATACTGCCAATTTAGATAACTCCCTCCCCAATGTTTTATTTCTTTTCACTTCTCAAACCTAAGATTTTTTTTTTTTTTTAAGATTTATTTATTTGACAGAGAGAGATCACAAGTAAGTGGGTGTGGGGGCGGCAGAGCAGGCTCCCTGCTGAGCAGAGAGCCCAATGCGGGACTCGATCCCAGGACCCTGGGATCATGACCTGAGCCGAAGGCAGAGGCTTAACCCACTGAGCCACCCAGGCGCCCCTCAAACCTAAGATTTTTAAGAAATCATTGGAATTCATGTTCCACCACCCAAGTTTGTGTATTAATACATATAAGTCAGAATTTGGTATTCTTAAATAGGAAGTAACTTGAAAGCCATTAATATAAAGAAAGTACATGGCCGCTGCATATGGTAAAAAACATGCAAAACTATGTAATTGTTTTATTTACATTCAGTGACCGTGCTGTGACCTTTGGTTAAATTATAGGTATATAGTTCCAACTTTTAGTTCCAGTTATGCATTTGGATAGGTCATGTTTAATGATAGCATTTTGTTGTTGTGGAATATTGGTGGTAACCAACCATTGACCTCATAGGATGTGGGAGCTCAGATTAAGCATAACTAAAGTCTATCTTGTAAGTCTTCAATCTCACTGTCAAGCATACATTCATAGAACTCTTTTCTGTTCATTTTACACAGTGAAAAATACAAGTGTGACACTTAGAGTTTTTGTTCATTTTAAACTAATTTCTTACTTACTATACCTTTTATTGTGTTGCATAATCTTCAAAGCATGCTACCATCAACTACAGTTAACATATGATTTCCTTTTACTCTTTGTCCACATGTAAAAATATTTTACATAGTTTTAGTCTAGTAAGCAGTTTTATATTTTTACTTTCCCTCTTATAAATGTTTTCAAGGTTGCTTTGGAGTCTTTGTAGGAATTTGAATTGTCTTATTATAATAATAGCATATGGGGTTTCTTTTTCATCAGGTAATTTGGGTTTGGATCTAGTTCTGTCACTTTCTAGCTGGATGACCTTGGACAAATTACACAATCTCTCTGAGCCTCACTTTTCCTTTCTACAAAGTAAGGATAATGTAAGGATTAAATGAGAAAATGTATCCCATAATTACCTCATCACTAGATATGTACCAAAAAGTAGTTCTATTCTGCTCCCCCTTTCCTTGTATAAATATTCCATCTCATCATTTCATTATACTTGGAGCACCTTATTTAGACATGGCTTATAGTGGGTGCTCAATAAACTTTTGTTAAATGCATATGGGAGTATTCATTAAAGTAAGTATAGTGCAGCTAAGGCTAAGCATAGAGTTTTCTTTTGCCAAAAATGGATTTCTCTTTTCATCCCTAACATGTGAATGCTTTGAATGTTCAATATTCATTGTATATATTAATATGCATTCAATATAGAATGGTTTTGCCTTTAAGTGTTTCAGAAAGATAGTATCAGTAGTTTATCAGTAATTACTACTATGATCAAATTAATCAATCATTGATTGGACCTCAAGATTTAACATAAAGGAAAAATTTGATTTGGGTTTTATTTGGGAATATAGCAGGCTATAGGAGAATGAGGTAAGTGAGCACAAGATTTTAAATAAAAACAGGACTACTGACAATGTCAAGTCACATAGCAACCTTAGGCAAAAAGGAAAAATCAGTAATTCAAATTCTGTCTTATTTAAATTTTGAAATTGTGTTCATCATGGAATTTTTGCATTAATTCTAATTTTAAAATATTTGATCACTGAAAAGTTTTTCTGGTGCCACCTTAAATTTTGCCCTCAAAATTAGTGCCTCACTTGCCTTATCCTGTCTCAACCTTTGGTATGTAGTCTACACTGTATCATGGATAAAAGAATGACTCAAGCCAGACAGGCTGGATCCAAATCCTTACTTTAACACTTAAGAATTATATGACCTTACGTGGCAAGTTACTTAACCTCTTGCCTTTTTTTCTCTATTTATAAAATGAGGATAAGAATAATAAACTCCTCATGGGATCATTGTGAGGTTTAGTTAGTTAACACTTAGAGCAGTGCCTTGTACAGTAAGTACTCAGTAAGCACATCCCTTTGTTATCAAGTCAACATATAATACTTATTTCTGTTCATTTAAAAAATTTAGCTCGGTGAGTCTTTTCAGTTATATTTATTGTGCTGTGGTGGTCTTCATGAACCTGTCCACACTGAATAAATACAAGGTATGAACCTGGAGTTGGGAGGAAAAAGCGTCTATCAAAGACAATATTGGAACAATTGGCAAGTTTGAGTGGACTATATATTAAATAATATTTTAGCAATACTACATTTTTTAATTTTGAAAAATAAGCTAATTATATAAGAGTTTGCTTTCTTAGGAAAACAAACTGAAGTATTAATCACTAAAGAGTTGTGATGTTTGAGCATACTCTCAAATGGTTCGGTAAAAAGAAGAAAAGAATAAGAATGTATATTGTATGTATTTTATGTATTCCTATACCCAGAAAGAGAAAAAATGCACATGTAGTTAAATGTTAACAGTGGACAAGTCTGGGGAAAAAATATGGGAATTTGATTTATTATTTTTGTAACTTTTTGGTATATCTGAAAATTTATAATTTATATAGAAAGATAAAATAATTTTCATTAATTAATTCTATTTTTCTATAGTTTAGTTTTATTTTTGAAAACTTTAATTTTATTTCACATAATTTATTTTAGTAAGATGTTTAATTTTTAAAATATGTTTTACTAGATGTTTTATAATGTCTATACATTTTTTATTTGAAATGCTTTTTATTTCATCCCACATTTTAACTTCTGGATTCTTAACTCTTTAGAAATAAAAACCAACATTATATAAATAAATACTGAGTATCAGTATTATTATTTGGCTTTTATGTTTTAGTCACTAATGACAGTGGAAACTTTAATTCTTAAAATAGACAAATTCTACTTCAGGGAATTGCTAAAAGGGCCTAAATCAAAAAGATCTACCTTGTAAGCCTGTGGCTAATTGTTTAAAATTATACAATAAATGATCTGGGAAAACTGGACAACCACATGCAAAAGAATGAAATTAGACTATCATACATCATACTCAAAAATTAACTCAAAATGGGTTAAAGACTTGAATATAAGACCTGAAACCACAAAACTAGAGGAAAATGTTGGTGGCAAGCTTCCTGACATTGGCCTTGGCATTAACTTTTTGGATCTGACACCAAAAGCAAAGGCAGCAAAAGCAAAAATAAACAAGTGGGACTACCTCAAACTAAGAAACTTCTGTGAGAAACTTTCTTTTTTTTTTTTTAAGATTTTTTAAATTTATTTATTAGAATGGGAGAGAGCATGAGAGGGGAGAAGGTCAGAGGGAGAAGCAGACTCCCTGCAGAGCTGGGAGACCGATGTGGGACTCGATCCCGGGACTCTGGGATCATGAACTGAGCCAAAGGCAGTGGCTTAACCAACTGAGCCACCCAGGTTCCCTGTAAGAAACTTTCTGCAAAGGAAACCATCAAGATGAAAGGGCAATCTACTGAATGGGAGAAAATATTTGCAAAACATATATCCAGTAATATCCAAAATATATAAAGAATTCAACTCAGTGGGGGGAAAAAAAAACCAAAAAACAAAAAACCCAAGCAATTTGATTTAAAAATGGGCAGAGGATTTAAATAGACATTTTTCTGAGAAAGAGATAAAAATGGCCAGTGGGTATAGGAGAAGTTCAACATCACTAATTGCCAGGGAAATTCAAATTAAAATCACAATGAGATATCACCTCATACCTGTTAGAATGGCTATTATCAAAAAGACAAAAAGTAACAAGTGTTGGAGAAGATTTGGAGAAAAGGAACCTTCATGCACTGTTTCTGGGAATGTAAATTGGTACATCCACTATTGAAGACAATATGGAGGTTCCTCAAAAAATAAAAGTAGAACTATCATATGAACCTCCTATACCACTTCTGGGTATTTATATAAAGAAAATGTAGGGACGCCTGGGTGGCTCAGTGAGTTAAAGCCTCTGCCTTCGGCTCGGGTCATGGTCCCAGGATCCTGGGGTGCTGCGGTCCTGAGATCGAGCCCTGCATCGGGCTCTCTGCTCCGCGGGGAGCCTGCTTCCTCCTCTCTCTCTCTGCCTGCCTCTCTGCCTACTTGTGATCTCAGTCTGTCAAATGAATAAATAAAATATTTAAGAAAGAAAGAAAATGTAAACACTAATTTCAAAAGATAGATGCAACTAGATGTTCATTGCAGCAATATTTACAAGTCAAGGTATGGAAATAATCTAAATGTCCATTAATGGACAAATGGATAAAGAAGATGTGATATATATATACACAAGGGACTACTACTCAGCCATAAAAATGTTGGGAAATGTTGACATTTGCAACAACCTGGATGGACCTTGAATATATTATGCAAAGTGAAATAAGAGAGAGAAAGAGAAATAGTGTATGATTTCACTTACATGTGAAATTAAAAAACAAATGAACAAGAACAAAACAGAACTTACAGAGCAGATTAGTAGTTGGTTATTAAAAAGGAAGGGGTGGGAGATGAGCAAAATGGGTAAAGTGGGTCAGTTGTACGGTGACAGATGGTAACTAGACTTATTGTAGTGATCACTTTGTAGTATATACAAAGATTGGTATGATCAAGAAAAACTACACTTCTGCTTCAACCTCGTGTCCCATTCCTCTACCAACCACCTTACATATGTTTGAGTGACATAAAGATGAGTTAAAAGTATTTGTGGTTGCTTTGTAGGATGGTTTTTTGTTTTTGAGATTTTAGACATGCATAAAAGCTGAAATCTCTTGTTGGGGTATCTGTGGAAAGCCATAGCCAGATTTGGTAGTGCCATAGAAGAGAGCTTTGAAATCTATCTCTATGGTATGCTTGTGTTATGTCATAGTAGTTACAGGAAGGTAAGGATCATATCTTTGACCCCTTTTGTGTTTGTCAATGTTAGCATCTTGAATTTTAAACAACTGCCTTTTATAAAATCTGTTAAAAATACAGGCATACTGATGGTGTATATGCTTTGAGAATAAATGAGTACAGCCTATTTCCTCATTCCTATAATAAAAAAAAATTGAGTGATATCAGAATTGCCCTTTCGAAGGTTAGACTGGGTTTGTCTCATTAATGTCATCAACATTAGTGTTTGTCTTTTAAAAAATCTAATGTTGTTAGTAGTAAACTGAACACCCAAAAGTTTTCCACCGAAGTTTGTCATAATCAAATTATAAAACACATTGTAATCATAGAAAACGAAAATTAACTTTATCCCCATGAATGGGAAAACAGTTAAATCAGTTAACAATCTATCTATACAGTTGTGAAGTGATTAAAGAGACTACGGTAGGTCCTTAGTTTCCAATTTGGAAAAATTTCCAATTTGGAAAAATTTCTAAGACATATTGTTAAGTGAAAACAACTTGCTGAAAAATACCTGTAATGTCCCATGTATTTTTTTTCTCTTGCCTCAAAAAGTGACATTTATTCAAAGAAAAAAAAAATGGCAAGATGTCCATCCCATGGCTCCCTTCCCTCCCCATGCCTGAACCCTAGGTAGGGCTAGAGAGCAGGGCAGCCCCTCAGATAATGTAGCAACATTAGGTGCATCTCCTCAACGGAGGTGTTGTAGAAGGTGTCAATGTCTTGAAGAGTCCTCTTGTCATCTTCTGTCACCATGTTGATGGCCACACCCCAAGAGCCAAATCGTCCACCACAACCAATTCTGTGGATATAGTTTTCCCCTTTGGGGGGAATGTCATAGTTGTGACTAAAGAAACCTGCTGTCCATTGATGCCTCTGGTCTAGTGTGAAGGGAGAGGATAGCTTCAGCATGTGAATGAGAAGAGGGCACAATCTGTCCAGAATGGATTGAAGTGTATGTGTAGGCAGCCAAAGGAAAGCAAAGGAAACAAACATCCCCTCTCCCCCAACAACCGGAGGCATGCCAGATTTTATTCCAAGTTGCTACTTTCCTGGAGAGGGGCACAAGCAGGCCCCTTGGAAAGGGAATCACTTTGGATTCCCTTTTATTTTTTTTTTTTTAAGCAGATATATTTGTATTGTGTACATAAATGTGAATTCTTTAGGACATACTATATATAGATTTGGGGGAAGGTAGTTTGCAGGAAGAAGTGAACTTACACTTTTAGTCTCTACGGCTCTTATACTTTTGTATGTTCAGCATTTTTAAGCTCTAAGAGTATATTAATGTGTTACTGTGTACCTATACAAATTAATGTGGATTGCAACTTAACTATGTAAATATTACAAAGAGTGAATATAATCTAATCAGTGCAAATTGTATAATTTATTTTAATAGCTAATATGCATTCAGGATGGTTACCTTTCCCTGCTGACAGAAACTGGTGAAGTTCGTGAGGATCTTAAGCTGCCAGAAGGTGAACTAGGTAAAGAAATAGAAGGAAAATACAATGCAGGTGAAGATGTACAGGTAAAGACCTATGGGGGGATTGCTTTTTATAAAAACTTCGGCCTAATCTAGTTAGCAAAATATGCCAACTATGAAATACAGTTCTTAAATACTGCCGAAATGGAAAATGATCTCTGTTAAGAGTTTTCCCATGATACCCTTAAAGACCCATTACCAAAGAAAGTATTAAAGTTCACCTTTTGCTAGGTAGACACTGCCAACCCCAGATTTGTTTTGAAGATCAGCATCTGCACTATTAAGAATGAGAAAAGTGTTATGGGAATGCTAAAGCATGAAGATGATTTACCCCATCTTTGTTATAACTCTCAGAAGTGTAACATCTAATGAATATTGAGGCAATTATAGCTCTTTTCTCCCTGTTCCCTGGAATTTATCTTAAAACCACAATTAGAGAAATTGTGCTTTGGAAATCTATGAAGGAAGTCGATTATCTAGTCTTGGGATGCTTCTTTCCAAAGTCAGTGTGTATAAAATATCCGTAAATACCCAGTATGTAATAAATAAAATATATCTTATAGAGTATTGCCTTCTAAATAACTTTTTGCCTGCATTTTTCCATTCTAGGTGTCTGTTATGTGTGCAATGAGTGAAGAATATGCTGTAGCCATAAAGCCCTGCAAATAAATGGGACCATCAGGCATGAGCAAAATGTTTAGGTCTGGACCAACCACAGATCTAAAGTTTGGTTCTAAGTTGTCACCAAAGCTATTGCCTTCATAAGCAACCTCATTTCTTTTTTTAATTGTTTTGAAATTGTACTGAGTTCGTTTTACAGGCATTTAGTAACTTAAAAGAATCAAGATGTAAAATTCTGGTTTTTTTAGTTTTGTAGGTGTCTCCCCTATACCTTTCCTGTGGTTTTCAGTGAGTCCAAGAAACAGATAAGATGGCTTCAGCAGATATGATTTGTCTGAGGAAATTGTTCCTGAATTTTAGTTGATAAATAAACCAGGGTTTTAAATCAGACAATGTAGCATCTAGTGGTATTGAAGTACCACATTTAAGTTGAATTGTTCTGCATTAATTTCAGACTTACAGAATAAGTAGATTATGGATTGGAATTGTCACAGCTTCAGCCTGTGTGTGGCAAGCACAAATCCTTAAACAGAAATCATGTTATCGAAAAGTGTCGGTTATCTTGGTAGGCATGTGCAGCCACCTGTATACCTCAGTCATACTTTTCTTTGCCAAATTGTTGGAGGACTAAACATAACCTATATAGTGATTTGATACCTGCTAGTGGTTGACAAAGAGGCATTGAACTGTCTGGTGACTATTATTAGCCAGACATTATAAAGGAGTCTGCAAGGAACAGTGGCACAGTGCGTTGGTTAGAACTCCAGGTCTTTACTGGAGGCCTGTGTAATCAGCATAAAAATAGGAAGTTTCTTTCTAGTTATGTTTTTGCTTTTTCCTTTTGTTCTCTTTCTGTATTTAAAGGAGTGACTGCTTTATAGGATATTATACAGTGCTTTTTACCAATTATGTTAAATAAATTGTTGTTATTTATAGTAGTCACTCCTTTCCAACCATTTTTAAGGAGTTTTTTTGACATTAAAATATTTAATTGTCAGACAAAAACTGGAAATTCTTACTTTAAATTGGTTTGGAACATTGTTAAATTTATGTACACTTTTTCTAAAGTGAAATGAAAGTAAATCATGGAAGAAGAGTTATTTTATACGATAATTATTTTACTTATTTTAAGAAGTACATGTATTTTTTTCTTCTGATTGTTATTTACTTAATTCAGTTACTGGTATGAAACATAACTAGGAAAGAATTCTACATACCAAATTATTTTAAAAACTGTTTTAGGTGAGTCAGCTACATTTCTCTTTAGTCTTTTGGATTGTGATATCTTATTTCCAGGATTCTAGACATGGTCACAGGGTTTGTGAGGACCTTTGACTTAATAACAATCATATTGAAATGAAACTTAGAACAAAATCACTACTTTACTAATACCTTCATGCTCTAAGACTGAATATGAAACTGTTCCCATCATCCCTTGTCCTCTGGAAGGCCTTTGTTTCTATCATCTAGAGGAAAACATACATGATGCTGTAACTCATCTAATCAGTGACTGAATATAGCATTAGGAATAGAAGATCCCAAAGGTTTCAGTTACTTAATTTGTGCACATTTTAAAATCTTGTATTGGCTTCAGCAAACCCATTTGGAAAGAAACAAGATACTTTAAGAGAAATGCAAGGAGAATTCTAAAGCACAAGAAATACTGAGATTGTAGTTAATCATTTTAGTGTAACATTTTAGCTTTTTCCTATCTAAAGCACAATTAGGAATTAGGCTAAATTCTTTCCAATATTCCGTTTAAGTATCTACTATATTCTGCTCTAGTTTTTTAGTACTCTGTACCATGTGTTTTACTTGTTGCTGGTTAGTATTGTTACCCACAGGAATCCCAAGAAGTTCTCAATCTGTGCTGCTTGCTGGTCACTCATATGACCCCAGTTAACCATATTAGTGTTCTGGTTTACTATTAATTCTGGATTAGCATGCCCTTGTTGTTCCTAACTTGTCAAACTTCACATAAATACATTTCCAATTGTGAGGTAAGCATATATAAATTATAATAATGCATCTCTTATCTTCCTACCTTGAATGGCAAAAGCTATTTATGCATAAATATTTTAAGTACAATAATGAAGTGTAAATACTCTTCTGACATATAATTATAAGTATAGATTTTAAAGATACGGGACTGTTTATTTTCACATAAGTCAATATATGTTTCTCTAGAACAAAATATTTCATTTAGTAAAGCTTTATAAATTGTATTAAAAAGGAAGCAGGTAAACATATTTTTTAACATAGAACAGAAGTGACTTCATTCTTTTTTGACATCAGAAATATTAAAAGTTGACTCCTAGTATTTGTTGTACTTTTTTGTAGCAAATGTTAAATATCACAGGTTACCATGTATAGAGTGTAGACTGTCCTGTTGCTAGATTATACAATGATAAATCATTTTTGTCTCCAGGCATTTCACCAATTTATATACAATATTAACAAGTGAAATATTTGTTTCTTTCTAGAGCAACTTTTATTTCTACTGTGAAGAATTTGTTATATCTTATTTGCTACTACAAAGTTGTATACCCTCTGAAATAGATCAAGTCATTGCTACTTCGACTTAGCATTTGCATCATCAACATAATTATGATGTTTCTTTCACTCTCCCCTCCAAGGGCTGTCTGTCACTTGAAATCGTTGCTAACCAAGCTCTTGAATCCGTTACCGTTTATGGTATGAAATACTGTACCAATGCTTTATAGCGATTACCAAAACTCTCCTGCAGCCAGAGCATGATATCTTTAATAGGAGATGCTATCATAAAATGTTTAGGCTATAAAATTTGGGGACACAATTTTTCATTATAGCACAACGTGAGTGTGTGCAAATGCACACATAGCTTTGTATGTTTGTTCTTTTTACTAAATCCTTCCAACTCTTAAAAGTACTGTAGTCTGGTAGTGCCTCAAATGTTGGTAACTTTTTTTTTAATTTACAACTTTTCCAGAATTTGTTTTTGTAACTAAAGTTTCTCAATTAGATTATTTCTAGTTGAGCTGTAATTTGAATGCATTGTTCTCAGGGCTGTTTGTGCTAAGAGCTGAATTTGCATTATTTTAAAGCTAACTGCCTGAAAATATATTGCAAAAATTTCCCAAATTATAATACAATGATACATGCAAATAGAAAAATCCTTAACATCAACATACTTAACCTATATGCTAAGTATTAAAGAAAAAAAAAAATGGGAACACTGGTAACCCCTATACTGGAATCTTGCCATATTTTTTTCATTTTGGAATAGAATTTGGTAGTCTTATCTTAGAACCCAAACCTTAATGATATACCTGAAAGCATTCCTTTGGCATGGACCCCAAAGATAGTTTTTAGAGCCAGAGAAAGATGTAGTGGCTCTCAAACATATTTAGGGACAATAGATCAAAAATTCATAATGCTCTTTTGTGTACATGAAAATGTTTACATACCGAATTCTATAGTATGAACTGGAAACAAATTTACTATGAGAAAATGTGGCTCTTGGGCAAAATAAGAGCAAACCATAAGCATATTTCCATAAACCATGTGTTATATTAAACTGATCAACAGATTAAAACTTTCTAACTTAGGCATAATATTTTATAGTTTTTAAGCCTTTTTTTCCTCCTAGCATTCAGACAAGTAATAGACAACAAAGGCTATGAAAAATTTATTGTGGAAAAAATCTTAAAATTGAGGAAATTCAATCTACTAACTTTATTCTATTAAATTTTTTTCCCTGAATTGGATATATGGCATCATTATTTGATTTTAGCAGGGAACATTTGGATTTAGCTTATGGAACACAGATGTTCTGTGAGAACATGACTTGAAGTCACTATATAATTTAATGTTTCCCCATTAAGTATACATCTAGACATCAACTTAACTACCAAGTGAGGTCAAGTGCCTGAAAAGTGCTGTCTACATCTAATTAGCTAGTTTTCCTCATGTCAAAGATGCATCTTATAGCAATGCATATCAGGCTTTCACCTACTAGAAATATACTTGTTGCCAGACTTTACCAACCACCACTATTCCTCTCGCCTTAGAATTGGGTGAAACCCATTTTACAATTGAGAGAGAGGTTCTTTTGTTTATATGAAGAAGTCCCTAACACTATTTCTTGGTATTGGTAGACTTAGATTTAATCTTAGTTTGAGATTGTATTTTTTAAAAACTCTGGATGCTAAACTATATTCAGTGATGACTGTACAGCTTGTCATAAGTCATAGTTATGATCTTTCTTGAGAGGAATTCTTTATTATGGTTAATACCTACTATAAATAAGCACTCTTGTGCTTGTTATAAAATATAATGCAAATACTAGTTCTATGCTAGAACAATGAAAATGACTAGTTCCATACTATTATGTACCTGTGTTCTCCTCTCCAAAAGGGAAATAGTGAAATGGCATTGTCTAATCCAGTGACACGATATTAGTAACACACTTGGTTTTAGGTATAGGAGAATTCTTGCTTTTATCTACAGAGACTCATGTTTTAGCTAAAACTTTAAAATCGTAAGATCTGTAGTATGGATATTATAATTGTGCATTTTACATTTCAGAAATGGGTAAAATTCAAATGTTGTCTTTGGCTATACTAAAATATTGAAATCCTTTACATTATAGATAATGAACATCAATTGTAACTTTTTGTTACATTAGATATATTTGTCTGGTAACTTCATCAGTTATATTAAATAAAAATAAAGTCAACTTAACAGCTTGCCCTATTCTTGTACATGTACATTCCTAAAACCATTTCGTACTAGAAAACAGTGTGGATTAATGTGTTTAGCACTATTAAAAGAAAATCTAACTTGTCTTTACCATGTTTTTATAGTCTGAATCCTTACTAGAGAACACCCTAGCTTTAGGGCTAAGTATTAATTTTTAAGTTTAGTTCTGTATTTGAGTACAATTTTGTTTTTATTTTTAAGCTTTTAATAGTTTTAAAATATGTAAAATAGTCCCATGGTTCAAAATTCTGTAGTTACAAGAGTGAAAACATATTCCCATCTTCATCCTTTTCCTTGCATTCTTCCAAAGACATTTAATGCAAGAGCAATTAATGTACCTCCCCTACCCCCTGATCTCCCAGACTCAGGTGTTCTCTACCAACATTGCTTTCCTCTTCCCACAGTGATATGAATGGTATGATGAGTCCCTGAAGCAAACCCTTCATCCTTTTTCCAATCCTATGTGTAATCTACACCATTTGGACAGTTTTATCCCTAGATAGCCCAACCGTTTCTTCCTTTTACACACTGTACCATTCTAGAACATCTCCCACTCCGGCATATGAATCATGCTAAAAGACTACCATGGCAGTTGTGACCTCATATCCATGGCCAATATTATTGATATCCATACCTTTCCAAATCCAGTGAGATAATTGCGCAATAAAGGAAGTACCAGATTAGAGTCTTCCAGCTCTTAGTCCCATTCTTTTTGCCATTTGCAAATATCAGTAGCCTGGTCTCCCAGAGGGAAGCATGGGAGGAAAAAAAGAAGAGTGGAAAAGCTAATTATTTATTATGTGTCAGCCTGTCTTAATCTCCTCTCCTCCATCCCCAATCTTGTAATTAAATTCTATCCAAATAGAAGGTGTTCTGTGGAATTGCCACATTTAGAACTCATACTATCTATCTAAAGTATGTGTTCCACTAGGAATTTAAAATATCTATATGTGTACCGCAGAGATACTGTGGGCTGGGTTCCAGACCACTGCAATAAATTGAATATCAAAACAAAGAGAGTCAAATGAATTTTTTGGTTTACCAGTACATGTAAAAGTTACATTAACAGTATACTATACTCTATTAAGTGTGCAATCCCATTATGTCTAAAAAGGCAAGGTACATACATGAATTTTAAAAGACCTTATTGCTAAAAAAATGCTAACCATTATCTGAACTTTCAGCAAGTCATAATCTTTTTGTTGGTGGAGAGTTTTGCCTCAGTGTTGATGGCTGCTGACTAGTCAGGTTGAGTGACTTTGGCAAGTTATTAAAATAAGGCAACAATGGAATTTGCTGCATTAATTATTCCTTTCATAAACCATTTCTCTGAGGCATGCAAAGCTGTTTGATAGCATTTTACCCATAGTAGAACTTTCAAAATTGGAGTCAATCCTCTCAAACCTCAAACACTGCCACTACTGTATCAACTTTTATATTCTAAATCCTTCATCGTCATTTCAGTAATCTTTACAGCATCTTCACGAGGAGTAAATTCCATCTTAAGAAACCTGGTTTCCTTGTTCATCCATAAAAAGCAATCCCCAAACCATTAAAGTTTAATGTGATTTCAGCAATTCAAATATGGTAATAATGAAAAAGCGAAATATTGTGAGAATTACCAAAATGTGACACAGAGATACGAAGTAAGCAAATGGTGTTGGAAGAAACGATGGGTTTGCTGGACTCAGTTGCTACAACCTTCAATTTGTAAACAACAACAAGAACAACAACAAAGCAACAAACAAGTATCTGTGAAGTGCAGTCAAGCAAAGCACCAGATGAGATATGTTAACACTCCCCTGATACATTCAGCAGGATCAGTTGCAACCACTGGGTGTGTTTGGGCTAAAAGTGGCCCACCTACAAGGTTACATTAATTCATTGTCCAATTTGAGATTTATTTCTGGATCCAGTTAAAATAATTTTGGGGCCACACCCTGGGCATGTCGACTTGTGTCCCAGTGTTTTGGAGGGCGGAAAAAGCTTGGCAACCTCAGTTGCCATCAGAATCCTAGCACAGATTTTAATTAGGAGAATGGAAGCTCACCTACCTAACACTTCCTTAGGTTATTCTTCGTTCACAGTTATGCATATGAGTTTCACTTAAAATTGTTGTCTCTGTAGTTCATTTTAATTGCTGTGCAATCAATTAGATAAATCTTTTGGAGATTTTATATACATATCAATAACACCCTGGTATTAAAGAATATACCTTCTTTTCAAAGGCAAATGGAAATTTCAGAATAAAGAATATTTAGGACACAAAGAAAACAATAGTTTCTATAAGGTAGAAATATTTAAAATAGCATTCTGATAACCAATTCCAGGTGAAATTTAAAAAAAAATTGAAAAATAAGAAAACTCTTCTACCTGGAAATTTAAAGACCTGTTACATAATTCTATGCTGAAAAGGGTAATACAAACAGAAGCAATTCCTGAAATACAATGATAGTGAAAGCACTGTATATCAGAATCTATATAAAGCAGTAGGAAAAAAAATATGTAGCCTTAACACCTGTATCAATAAAAATGAAAGAATGAACATAGGTGAAATTAAAGTCCTAAGTCAAATAACTAGAAAAATAGCAGCAAATAAACCAAAAGAGAGCACAAGGGAAGAAATAATAAATATAAAAGCAGAAATTAGTGAGGTGAATAGAAAGATACCACCTTAAAAAATAAAATTCTGGTCCTTTGAAAAATTAACAAAACAAACCCCCAGCCAATTTATTTAAAGTGGAGGAAGAAAACACAAATATAAAAAATGAGAAATAATAGGAGGAATGACTAATAATGCAGAGGAAATAAAGATAAAACAAATTCTATTCAAATTTGAAAAACTAAATGATATATAGTATAATTGCTCAGGAAAATGTGGTTATTAGAGTCAACCTTAGTAGAAATAGCCTAAACAGAACATTTTAATAAAAAAATGAAAAGATTATCAAGAAACCACCCCAGGGGCACCTGGGTGGCTCAGTGGGTTAAGCTTCTGCCTTTGGCTCAGGTCATGATCTCAGGGTCCTGGGATTGAGGCCCGCATTGGGCTCTCTGCTCAGCAAGGAGCCTACTTCCCCCTCTCTCTACCTGCCTCTCTGCCTACTTGTGATCTCTCTCTCTATCTCTCTCTCTGTGAAATAAATAAATAAATACAATCTTAAAAAAAAAAAAAACCCACAAATGCTATGGTCAAATAATCTTCAACAAAGCAGGAAAAAATATACAGTGGAAAAAAGACAGTCTCTTCAATAATAGTGCTGGGAAAATTAGACAGCTATGTATAGAAGAATGGAATTCCACCAGTCTCTTACGTCATACACAAAGATAAACTTGAAATGGATCAAAGACCTCAACATGAGGCAGGAATCTATCAAAATCCTGGAGGAGAACATAGGCAGTAACCTCTTCGACATTGGCCACAGCAACTTCTTTCAAGGCATGTCTCCAAAGGCAAAGAAACCAAAGTGAAAATGAACTTTTGGGACTTCATCAAGATCAAAAGTTTCTGCACAGCAAAGGAAACAGTCAATAAAACAATGAGGCAACCCACAGAATAGGAGAAGATATTCGCAAATGACATTACAGACAAAGGGCTGATATCCAAGATCTATAAAGAACTCCTCAAAATCAACACACACAAAATAGATAATCATGTCAAAAAATGGCAGAAGACATGAACAGAAACTTCTCCAAAGAAGACATACAAATGGCTAACAGACACATGAAAAAATGTTCATCATCACTAGCCATCAGGGAGATTCAAATCAAAACCACATTAAGATACCAACTTACACCAGTCAGAATGGCCAAAATCAACAAGACAGTAGACAACA
Organism: Enhydra lutris kenyoni; assembly: GCF_002288905.1. Lineage (NCBI taxonomy): Eukaryota > Metazoa > Chordata > Mammalia > Carnivora > Mustelidae > Enhydra > Enhydra lutris. Next base: position 19,788,325 of record NW_019154086.1, read on the forward strand.
AGTATTGGAGAGGTTGTGGAGAAAGGGGAACCCTCTTACACTGCTGATGGGAATGCAAGTTGGTGCAGCCACTTTGGAAAACAGTGTGGAGATTCCTTAAGAAATTAAAAATAGAGCTACCCTATGACCCTGCAATTGCACTACTGGGTATTTACCCCAAAGATACAGATGTAGTGAAAAGAAGGGCCACCTGTACCCCAATGTTCAAAGCAGCAATGGCCACAGTCACCAAGCTATGGAAAGAGCCAAGATGCCCTTCAACAGACGAATGGATAAAGAAGATACAGTCCATATATACAATGGAGTATTATGCCTCCATCAGAAACTTTTGTATCAACATGGATGGGACTGGAGAAGATTATCCTGAGTGAATAAGTCAAGCATACAAAGTCAATTATATGGTTTCACTTACTTGTGGAGTATAAGGAATAACACGGAGGACATTGGGAGATGGAGAGGAGAAGTGAGTTGGGGGAAATCGGAGGGCGAGACAAACTGTGAGAGACTGCGAACTCTGAGAAACAGAGGGTTTTGGAGGGGAGGGGTGAGCCTCATGGTGGGTATTGTGGAGGGCACGTATTGCATGGAGTACTGGGCATGGTGCATAAACAATGAATTTTGGTACACGGAAAACAAATAAAAACAAAAGCACCTATTATGTGCCAAGCACTAAAGAAAAAAAAAGAAAACCATCCCACAAAAATTTACAGATGTAGATATAGATGGAGAGAAAGGAAAACAAATGATAAATAATAGGGCAAAGTGTTATTTATAGGTAAAAATATGAATAAAGGATATATAGACACATGTATGTATTTATATATATTTTGTCCAGATTTTTACATATTTATATGTGTAAGTGTGTGTGTGTGTGTGTGTGTGTGTGTGTGTTTTCTTTGAACTATTTTCATAATTTTTACTATTTTAAGTATGGTAATTATTTCTAATAATTTTTTAATTCAGAAAACGTATAGTACCATCTAATTTTTATAAATGAATGTAATTATTTGTGTAATCTAAATGATTTATATTTATACATACATATCCACAAACATCCATGCCCCCAAAGCATTAAATAGCTATTTCCAAACAAGTGGGCTTTTAGATATTTTTATGCATTATCTTTTTTGCCTCTCTGTATTTCTTTCCATGAGCATTTCTTTTGGCTTAAGATACTAATTTTGTTAATTTAAGAAGTTCCTTAAAGTATTGTTTATAACAATATAAAAGAAAAATTTAAATGACCACCAGTAGATGAATGACCAAGCTAAAAATAACAAGACAAAAATGACAAAAATTAAGCAATTAAAAAAGATATTTGTTGGGTCCCCAATGTTGGGTCCCCCTATAATGGGTCCATGGTCAAAGGAGTGAGACTGATACAAAGCAAAGGTCAAGCAAAGCTTTATTTTGTACCAAGCATCAAAAATCAGACTGACCATCAAACAGACAGGTCGGGGCCACCCCTTACAGAGAGGACGATCCCTCCCTGCTTTCCAGACTAACTTTTATAGAGCAAAGGCCAGGTGGTTGGGCCTGGCCACACACAGCTGGCTAATTGAATTACAATTCACCCCATAGTAGCTATGGAAACTAGCCTATCTCCTTGGTAGCTAGGAGACAGTATGCACCCCCACTGATTGAATGTCTCCACCTGACCTGACCCACCCTTGTATTTGGGCTGTTACCTGGGACTGGTTTCCCAGACTTGCTTTTAAGTAAGTTCGCCGGGGGGTGGGCAGGGTCAATTTAAGTTTTACTGCATAAACAACAAAATGGCTGTTCAACCGAGGTGGGGCTGCTCTGGGTGAATAGGCCCTTACATACTTACTCTCATTTTAAAGTTTGATCAATTATTCAGAATTCCTGTGGGACTAACACGAAATCTTACTTCTGAAATTTCTCTAATGTTAGAAATAATAAGAACAAATTATCACTAAAGTTTTTCCTAAGTACACAGAGAAGAGGTGCAGTGAAGCAAGCATAATTTTTTTAATCATAGTTTTTAATGCTTTCTAATAAAATTAGTAAAGGAAGGACAAACAGCAGTGACTTCAGTTTCTATTTCTCCTACCTGGTGCTCTGAACTTTCATTTATGAGTATTTGACAAAGAACATTAAAGGTTGGAGGAGTTAAAAGCAATGTTCTTCAGTGGTGGTAAGTTTCTCTCAGTGCCTCATTGTTTTGCACAGTTGGGCTGAGCACATCCTTTGTCAATGCTGTGCGGTTTGTTTCCATAGGACTGTTATTGCTACAATGTCATTTGAGTATTATTTTTCTGGAGATGGGTAGTGCTTTTCTATGTTGCATTCTAAGTAATTTCCCATTCACTAATTTTCTCTGCTGCTGTGGCTACTCTCTTAACTCACCCACTCTTTCTGAGGTTTTCTATTTTTAATTTCTAGAATTTATGTTCTTTTAGTCCTAGCCAATTTGATTGTTCCTCTCTCCTTTAACATATTTTAAATACTTATAGCTTTTAAATATGCTGAAGACACTTATTTTATATTTTGTCAATTCTAATGTATATTGGTTTGATTCCATAGGTTTTGGGGGGGTTGATTTTCATTCATAGTGGCTTGTTTTCCTGTGTTTTTAGTGATTTAAAAAAGTTGTCAGCTCATATTTCTGTAAGTTTATCGCAGGGACACCTTTGTGCCTGGATCAAAAGTGCATTTCTACAAATAGCATCTGAATTTGCCTCTGCCTTGCGCTACCAGTCCAAGCACACTTTAAACAACGTTTTGAGGTTGAGGCTTTTCCATGCTACTTGAGCAGGGCTAATCTTAGTTCCAAACCTATATGAGCACAACTTGTCATTCCTGCTTCCAAAAAATTTTTACTTTTCACCAACTTAATCATACATTGGACATTATAAAACTGTGTTTTAGCCAGTTTTTTAAGGTGGCTAGGATATGGAGGGGTTTCTCTGTGAATCTAATCTGCCACAGTGTCCCTCTATGTTTTATCTTATTGATTTATTCAAGCTCCAGAATCATGTTGATCAAATGACTGAATATTAGAAATAAATCTATCATCTATTACAGTATTTTATATTTGAATAACTGGAAAAGCAACTTCCCCTTATTCTAAATTGACTCTTTTCAGATATTTAATTCTTATGTTTTAGAATCCATTGTCAAAATAAAAATATCTGGGAGAGGGTTGTTGACAGGCATTGTGTTCATACTGTATGTGTAAAATTTGGGAAGCACTAAGTTATATACAATATTTAATCTTACCATCTGCATTTCTGGTTAATATTCTTTTTAGGGTTTCCCCCCTAATTTGGAGAAATCTTTTCTTTTCCCACTATAGTTTCTATTTATTTTGAGATTACCAGCTATTTTGAAACACATGTTTTCAATATCTCCTTTATACAAATGACTTAACAGTTCTTTAGGGGTTTTTTGGTTTTGTTTTGTTTCAGTCATAACATGGAAGTCTACCAAAAACAATGGAAATAAAAAGTACAATTAACGGCTTATTTTCAAAATACCCAATAGTGCAAGGATCATTTCTGCTCTGCAGACTGAGTAGCCCTTGAGGAGAAAATGCCAATTGCCTTTTTTTCCTTAATGTTTGAGAAATAAGTGGAATTATTATGATTCTTGAGGTAAACAATGAAAAAAATCTTCTTGAAATGGATATCTCCCAGGAATTCAATACCTCTATTTAGACCCTACACATTATATTCTTCATTAAAGCATAGCTTCCACTATTACTAAACACTGCCATAAAAGATATATGCAGTTGTCACTTTCTAGGGTCAGTCTCCAAATGAACAACAAAAGTCCACCCCATCCCTACCCCTGACCCCAAGTATGATAGTTTCACCTCCATATAAAAAAGTGTAAAACAGGGGCTCAGTGGGTTAAAGCCTCTGCTGGTGGCTCATGTCATGATCTCAGGGTCCTGGGATCGAGTTCTGCATTGAGCTCTCTGCTCAGCGGGGAGCCTGCTTCCCTTCCTCTCTCTCTGCCTGCCTCTCTGCCTACTTGTGATCTCTTTCTGTCAGATACATAAATAAAATCTTTAAAAAAAAAGTGTAGGGGCGCCTGGGTGGCTCAGTGGGTTAAAGCCTCTGCCTTCGGCTCGGGTCGTGGTCCCAGGGTCCTGGGATCGAGCCCCGCATCGGGCTCTCTGCTCAGCAGAGAGCCTGCTTCCTCCTCTCTCTCTGCCCGCCTCTCTGCCTACTTGTGGTCTCTGTCAAATGAATAAATTAAAAAATCTTTTAAAAAAAAAGTGTAAAACATTGAGAAGCATGTCATTTTTCTGATCTGATGTCAACTTGAAATTCTTCAAAGTTCAAAAGCTGTTTTTTCCTTTTGTCATCAAAACTGTAACCATCCCACATCCACCTTCATGTCCTTTGTCTATTTTAGTAGTTCGGTCTCAGCAAACATTCGTTGAATTTTAATTAGGAAGCGTTTTGGATGGAAGTTGAGAATCCTAGAATGTCATGAGCACACTATGAAGGTGCACATAGGAGTTGTGTCTTTTCATAATGGCAGCTTTATTCAATCATAAAGCAAGGTTAACATAATTATACAGAAGGTTCTGGATTCCAAACACAATGACATTTTATTAGTGTTTAACTTGTTTTCTTACAGATCACACAAATTAAATCACAAGAGAATCGCCTAAGATGAAAACAAGTGGTAGGAAGTTAATGAAGCAAACGCGGTGAGTGTGCAGTTGAGATAAGGCCTCCTTTCGGTCTAGGTCTGCTCTCAGCACTTGCTACTTAATATGTTCAAGCAGTGAAGGATCTCTGTGCTGTCCCAAGACCATTGGGGCAGGGTCTTCAGGACAGTTGCCTTTTTGATGTGGTCAGAGATGAAAGAGTCAGCATCTGGAAAGTTTTGACAGTTTGCTGCAAAAATCCTCCCTTTTTAAAGGGATTCAATTAGTCTTGGACCTTTGCAGACCTCCTCTGGTTCCGCTGGTTATCAGTTTTTGGTGTGGTCAGCCTGCGCTGGCTCGGAAGACATCTGTCCTTAGCTGCGATGCCCTTGACTGCTTGCATCGTTGCTTGACTTAAGTTCTGAGTAACTCCATCTTAATTTCTACACAGCGTTAACTAAAACCCATGATAAAAGTGAAGCAACAGTGAACTCAACAAGTGAACAAGTGAGCAATACATTGTTGCTGTTTCTTAAGAGTTTTTTTCCTCGAGAACGTAGTTTATTTTGGCTCAGTTATTTCCCTCAAGAGTCAATTAGAAAACAGGACTCATAGACAAAACACAAATATAGAAGTAACTTTTTCGCTGTGGTATTGTAATTACAGTGTAAGACAGAAGATCCCAGAGCAACCTGAGACACTGCCTCGCCCTGATTGGAAAGAAGATCTAGGCGATTAATGAAAGACGATTCCTTCATCCCTCGCCTGTGTTCGTCTGCGAGCCACCTCCGCTAATTGCGGAGTCTTTTGTAGTCAACGGACTAACGTAGTCATTGGTGGAAAACAATCAATTTACTACGGCCGCTAGCCGGCGCTCCCGAAAAACCTGGCCGCATCTGAAGCCTACCCGTTACTGGCCTCCACAGGCTCTCTTCCGGGAGGCGGTGAACATACGCTCCCGGCGCGTGACGCAGCACGTCGTGGTATAACTACGTGACGCGCGACGGTAGCTTCCTCTTTGATCGCCAGACCGCCTTTCAAGATGGCGCCGGTGAGTGAGAGTGGGATTTTGGTGGGAGCATGTTTCCCCAGTGTAAATGATTTTTGCATTTGGCGAATTGGGGAGCTCTCTTTTGAGGTGAAGGGACGGCAGAAATGGAGACTGGGTGAGGAGCACAAGCACGATGTGAAGATTCTGAGTTGTTTTTTTCGAGACCCTTGGCGACTGCCTTGCGGTCTAGTGGAGTTCGAGGTGGGCCCGAAGTTTGGATGAGTGGTTATCGCAGCACAAGGAAGGAGGTTCACAACGATGAACCGGCCTAATGGGGCAGCATTGGGCCATTTCTTTTCAGTCTCGCTTCTCGTAACGCCGATGCTTGCCTATTCGTTTGCGCCAGGAAGGAGATTGGGTGATCGGATCGGTCTGATGGCTTTGCTACAGAAGTTTCAGAGAACTTCAGAACTAAGTTGGGGAAGAAGTTTCTTTACTACCGCATGACGGAAGTTTTTAAAAGATAAAAGTCGAGACTCGCGTGTATAAAAGCGTGCACCAGAGAGTTTATGTTATTAATTAACAAGGGAATCAGTAAAATGTTTAATCCAGTCCAAAGAGCATTTGAAAGAATAGGTATATGTCAACAATTAAGTTTTGGATGTTTGGGAGTGGTGGTGGTACAAATTACTCGGCTACCTAAAAGCAAACTGGCATTACTACATGGTGTACTTTTGGGTGGATCTAATTTGGAGATGGTATCCTCTACTGATTTGTCTGTTTTCAGTACATTGCCTGAATGTAATTAATAGTAATAGACTAATTAATAGTAGCCACAGCAGCATTTTACTTGGATAGCCCAGTTATGTGTTTTTAATCTAAGTTTGGGGTATGGAAAACTAATGTTAGAAATGTTTTTTTGAATTGAAAAGTCTTTACAGGATTTAAGGTCCCCCTCTCCCTCACCTATATAACAAAATAAGGATTTAATTTCTAGACTTTATTATAAGGATATAATATATTATAAGGATATCATATTATAAGGATTATATATAAGATTATATTATAAAGATATAATATATATTATAAGGATATAAGATTTTATTATAAGGATTTAATAAATTTATTCCGGCATATAATTGAGCTTGGGCAAGGTAGTGTATACTACCTGTGTCCCATAGGGCCTGGCCTATAGTGAACAGTACCTGATAATTTTAAAATTGAATGTCAGTGGTCTGAAAAATATTGAAAGCCCATAAAACTTGATAATTGGAACAGAATGGCTTGATTTGAGGTCCAAACCAGCCCTGGGTGCGTTTCGGTTTTAATTTACAGTAGAAAGTAGGTTGTTTCTTGTAATAGTCTTTCGTGGTTGTATATGTAGGATTCTTTGGAATTATCTGATGAGGAGAACTAATAGGGGCTTGCCATATGTTTTGAGCTTTCTTGAGTTTTGCACTTTGGAGACACTCGGGTGGTGAGTGGGGAACATTCCCACTGGATTTTACAAAAACTTGGTTTAAACAAAGTTAAGGACCCCTTTCACACAGTGTGGCTGGGGAAAACGCTATACCCAATAGGTACGAAGCAGTTTTTTACATCTTGCACGATTTCGTATATATAGAAATACATCACAGTACATTGTATATCTTTGGGCTGCTACAGATTTTTAAGTTTTGTATACAAAGTTAATAAATTGAATAGTAGTAATTACGTTAACTATCTGTAGCAGAAAGACAAGAAACCTAAGAAGTCAACCTGGAAATTTAATTTGGACCTTACCCATCCAGTAGAAGATGGAATTTTTGATTCTGGAAATTTCGTAAGTAACGCTCTCCTCAGCTTGTTTTTTATCATTGTAATAGAGTTCTTAATGACTTAAGTATGTAATATTTGATTTTAACCTAAGCTCTATTCCTAGGGTACCTTCCCTAGTGAATATCTAGGGTTTTCTTCCCTAGTTTTGCATGTTTTCTGTTTTAAAACAGGAACAGTTTCTACGGGAGAAGGTTAAAGTCAATGGAAAAACTGGAAATCTGGGGAATGTTGTTCACATTGAACGCTTCAAGAATAAAATCACAGTTGTTTCTGAGAAACAGTTCTCTAAAAGGTTGGTATTTGTTTCCCATAATACTTTAGTGAAATTATGGTAGTTGTGAATATTTTATAGAATACACAATCCTTGTATTTTCTCTTCATAGGCAGGAGTAGATGTGGTGATAAGGTCAGGGAGATACAAACAGAAATGTTTTGAACTTACTAATGGCCTATGTGAATGGAAAATGGGTTCAGTAACTGGGCCAGTTCCTTAGGCTGGTTGTCAGTCAGTGTAATTTATTGCTGGAATATAGGAAAGTTATATATAGGGCTCTTGTCCAGTGCATAGTAGTCCTTGAAACTCAATTATATATAAACTTAAACAGTGTTAGGTGTTTTTGTTTGTTTTTGTTTTTAAAGATTTTATTTATTTGACAGAGATCACAAGTAGGCAGAGAGGCAGGCAGAGAGAGAGGAAGGGAAGCGGGCTCTCTGCTGAGCAGAGATTCCCGATGCGGGGCTCGATCCCAGGACCCCAGGATCACGACCCGAGCCGAAGGAAGAGGTTTTAACCCACTGAGCCACCCAGGCGCCCCACAGTGTTAGGTGTTTGGAAGATGTTGCAAGAAACCTGTCAGATGTGTAACATGAAAGTAATGTCCCAAATTAAGTAATGTACGTGTTTTCTTATACCTCGGTTTTTACGGTCTTGGTGGTTTATTTAGTAGAAGCAGCCAGTCAAAGGTAAAGTCTAACGTTTTGCCGGGTTTAGTTCGTCTAATTTACTCAACAAATACTAAGTACTTAATGGCAGCACTCTTGTAGGACTGGATAGCCAAGCAGGCAAGTACCTATTACTAAGGAGCTCCAATTCTAGTGGAAAGAAATGATAAAGTATTAACTAGTTGACCAGTTCTGTGTAAATGCATAAAGAGGATTTCAGGGTTGATATTAGATAAGGTGGTTAAGGAAATCTCATCTAAATGAAGTGCTGGAGTGAGACATGCAAATTAGGGGATTCATGATTATGGCTGAAAAAGACTTGGTGGTGGAAGCTGAAGACTGAGCCTGTTGTGAGAATAGGTGAGCCCGTGGTGGCTCGGACTAAAGTAGAAGTGCATGTTATCTGTGGTTATGAATTCACTAGGGATTTGGGGATGAAAGGTTATGTTCTCAAGGACTTTACAGACATGCACATAATTATTATAAAATGCAATGCTACAATTGCTGTGTTGAAGATAAAAGATAGGGCATAGGAATTTGCGGAGAACCTGAGATGAGTAGTGTTGCCTGTGGAATGAAGTATTCTAGCAAAGGGAACAGCGTTAAGAACAGGGAAGTTCAAGGACTGCTTGATAGTCCAGAATTTAAAGTGTAAGTTGAAGGGAATGGCTGGAGTGATGAAATTAGACCATGTTGAAAGCTTTTTATGACTGGCCATATGTTAGTTGTAAGTATGTCGATAATCCTGAACTTGTAAATGAATTCAGCCCTGTTGTAGGTTTCCTTGTATTGATCATGGGATTGAAGTTAGGGAGGTTGATAGTAGTGAAAGGAATGTTGACATGTTAGTGCATAATACATCTAAGGAATGAAATTGTATATTAAAAGGTAATCTGGTTATGGCAATGAAACTGATGAGGAAGCTGCTGTTGCTCTTTTTAGTGTCAACATAAAGGATGTTTATATTAGGGAGATGGGAGAATAGGGTTTGTAGGGCACCAAATGATTGTAATTGGGGTTGAGTGGCCACCTTACTAGATCCCCAGCAGCCTTGAACAATGTTGGATACAAATGAAATATTCTGGAGGGAACATTAAAGATGAATACAACTGCTTTTTATATAGTAAGCCTTTGCATAATAGATAATTGTATTTCTTAATGAGATTCATGTCTTGATTTTAAAGGTATTTGAAATATCTTACCAAGAAATACCTTAAGAAGAACAATCTTCGTGATTGGCTTCGTGTGGTTGCATCTGACAAGGAGACTTACGAACTTCGTTATTTCCAGATTAGTCAAGATGAAGATGGATCTGAGTCTGAAGACTAGGTGAAGCTGCCCCTTGCAGGGTTTTGCTTGTTAATAAAACGAAGGAAACAGCTAGAAATGGACTTTTAGTTTATTGGTGAATAAAAAGCATTATACCCTGTATGTTAAGCTTCTGCCTCTTTTATTTAAGTATATGCCATTTACATGATTCTGGGGTTTCCTTTGATAGTTTTTGTAAGTAATATTTAAGTAGCCTATAGCTGGTAGAATTTTTTCAGGATTTCTGAAATTTACTCCTTTTATGGATGTCCTCAAGTTAAAATATGTAGTGTTGTATAGGAAATAGTGAAGCACAGTATTGTGTATGACTTTATATAGTGAAATACTTAAAATTCTCTTGGCAGTCTTAAACATTTTTACAGTTTGTTAATGCAGTTCTGAGTGCTTAGAACAGTTTTTAAACATACATGCTCATATTGAGTCACTCCTGCCCTCTGCTTCAGAGGATGCTGACTCCCTGGTTTGCATAAAAGCTCTGTGGGTGAGCATGGTACCACACTAAACCAGTGTTTAATTGCCTGTTAGACGTCTCCAACCAGATGCCTTATAGGCACTAGAAACTCAAAATCTTCAAATCAGAATTCTGATATCTTCGCCACTAAATCTGCTGCTGTGTTCCTTGTCCAAAAAATAATTTTACTCAAGACAGTTGGAATCTCGTCTCCTTTTCTCAAGACTCCTTCCTGGTAATCCTAAAAGTAGTGGTTAACTATTGCTTTGTTCTCAGTGGATAGACCCTTTCCTCCAAATAAAGTGGCCTCTGAGCAAATAGAATGGTTTGGCAAAAATCCAGATTGTGAGAGATGGAGAATAACGGGAGGGAGGTACTAGAGCATTAGCAATTTTCTTGTTTTCCAGTGGTCCCAAGTAAGGTGTCTTTTTCTACGTTTAACCTAAAAGTCGTGTCACTATCTCAGGTACTTGGGCGGTAGACCCTGATAGCAGTAGAAACATGTTGCAAAATAATGTCTTGACTATTACAGCCTAATGTACAGATTTACATAATTGGTTTTGGGAATAATTTCCTCAAGAGTGTCAATTCTCTTGATTATTAAGAACTTGTTGAAGTACCCTCCAACATTAATGTACTGCTGTAGTGCAGCAACTCCTTTGTTCTTTCCAGACAGCTGTAATAACCTCTTAACTGCTCTGTTTGAATTGTTCACATTTTCTACCAGCAGTAACCAAGATCCACCTGAGATTCCTTTGTTGAGCATTGTGGATACAAAGGAGTAACAACAGCCTACCCTGGTTAGGGAAACACTGGCCAAATAATGCCATACAAACTGTTGAGTACAACAAAGGAGAGGTGTTTCTAAAAGGAATTGGATCTAGTCAAGGTAACAGGAAAAATTGAGCTGACCTACAGCAGACACGATAGTAACTGGGTAAAGGGTGTTTCAGGTAGAACATCATAGGTGAAGTTCTCAGCATACTGAGAAACTGGTTGTTATAGAGTACATCTGGAATAGAGTGGTGGTTATGAGGAGAATTTGGAAAGGTAAGGTGGAAACCAGCCCATGCAGAACAGAAAAACATGTTTTAATCTTGAGAGAATGGGAAGCTACTGAATTTTGAGTGAACAGTAATGTGATCCAGTGAGATGACCATTTTGAAAAAGATCTATGGCTGCATTGTGGAAAATGGTTTTCAGTGTGGTCATAGATGTAAGGAGACAGGAAGTTATATGGCAGTATCCTGTGGCTATGGTGGGTAGCATTGGGGTGTTGGAGGAGATGGGAAGAAGTGGACAGAGTTTTGAGATTTCAGAGGATAAAACTTGGAGCTTGGTAGTAGGGAAAAGTGTTGAGGGTGACATAATTGGCTAGAAGATTGCATTTGCTGATCACAGTAGGAGAAGGCAGGAGCAGGGGGAAAGTTAATTTTAGGCTATGCTGAATTTGTGTTCCACAAGATGTCCTGAGGAAGGGTGTAAGTGAAGATGTCCACTGGTCTGTGCATAGGTGGTAATAATGGGGAGGGGTGGAATTGCCTGTGGGGAGTGTACAGTGAGGATTAAGTATTGCAGACACCAAGTGCCTCCATTCCTCCTCTAGAGTGATCCTTCCAAATGATCTCGTGTGTTATATTCAGATGTTTAAAATTAGTGTCCAAAGTTAATTCCACATTAATGTGTGCTCAGGCCTGTGTACACTATGCCTTTAAGGAGCTGGCAGGTTAGTTGAGACAAGCAAATTTATTTAACTATTAAAAGCCAGCTGTATAATGCAGTATCACAAATAGAAACACTTGTCTTTGTGAAGCTTATACTCCAGTGGAGGAAGACAGTAAAGTAAAATGTATGGTACATGATAGATATGAGAAAAATAAGGGAGATAGGGAATGTAGTAAGGAGGAAGATATGTTGCACTTGTAAATGGGGTCAGAAAAGGCTTTACCAAGAAGCGCTCAGTGTAAAGACTTAAAGGAGCTAATGGATCCAAACAGATACCTATGCGAGAAGCATCTAGGCAGGCAGAGACTAGCAGAACGAAGGCCCTGAGGCAGGGGTGCATCTAGTATATTCAAGGAACAATAAGATCTCTGATCTGAGCTGAATGTGTAGTGGAGAGTAGAAGGTGAAATTAGAAAGGTGAAGGATATGTGTGTGTGCTTGGCGGTGGGTGGGGAAGTAGAGGATGGGGTTGCATGAGTTCCATTAGCTTAAAACAGTCGGCTTATGGTTTCTGAAGCTCAAGAACCTAAGAAGCAGTTTAGCTGAGCGGGTCAGATTGAGGATTTCATGAAGTTGTAGTCAGCTGTGAGACTCGGCTGCAGTCATACAAAAGCTAGCAAACTACTGCTTGTTTTTGTAAATAAAGTTTTGTTGGAACTGCAGTCCTGAACGTTATTTTTCGAATTGTGTAAAATGGCAGAGTTGGCTAGTTGCAATAGGGATAGTAGAAGCTGCAAGACCTGAACTGTTTACTATCTGGTCCTTTAAAAAAAATCTTTCCTTGAGGCACCTGGGTGGCTCAGCTGGTTAAGCTGCTGCTGCCTTCAGCTCAGGTCATGATTCCAGGGTCCTGGGATCGAGTCCCACATCTGGCTCCCTGCTCAGCAGAGAGCCTGCTTCTCTCTTTCCCTCTGCCTGCCGCTCTGCTTACTTGTGCTATTTCTCTATCAAATAAATAAAATCTTTAAAAAAAAAAATCTTTCCTTTGGGCTTGACTGGAGCTGGATGATCTACTTCCAGGCCCCCTAACAAGGCTGTTGGTAGAATATAGCTTCTTGCCAGGTGCATTCTGCATGGAGCCGTTCATGACATAGCAGGTGATTTTTTTCCAGAGTGAGTGAGCCAAGCCAGGGGGAGAAAGCAACCAAGACGGAGGCTCCAGTGTCTATAACCCAACCTCAGGAGTTCTATGCCTTTGCTTCTCCTTGATTCCATTGAGCACACAGACCAAACTTGGAAGAGTGAGAAGGGATTGCACAAGAGTTTGAACACCAGGAGGTGGGAATCTATCCAAGGCCATTTTGGAGGCTGGCTACTACAGGGGTATGAAGTAGGGAGAGCTACACAGGCCATTTGCTTCAGCTATTTTCCTGAGTACAATGAGGAACTACTAGTAGACTTGAGCTGAGAAATGTAATCTGACATATTTTAAATGAATCTTTATAGTGGAATATTTTGTTAGTTTATGGTAAGAAGCTATGGAAAATCAGAAAATCTCAAGACTATGCATTCTGGCAGGTGACTTCACAGTTTGGAAGCTGTGAAGAATAAAGTCATTAGGGGCTCCTGGGTGGCTCAGTTGTTAAGCATCTGCCTTCGGCTCAGGTCATGATCCCAGGGTCCTGGGATTGAGTCCCATGTCGGGCTCCCTGCTTGGCAGGAAGCCTGCTTCTCCCTCTCCCACTACCCCTGCTTCTGTTCTCTCTCTCAATGTGTCTCTCTCTGTCAAATAAATAAATAAAATCTTTAAAAAAAAAAAGAATAAAGTCATTATTCTGAAGGGCTGAAAGATTCTCAAATTTCTTTGCCTTCCAGCATCTCTGTATGAACTGAAAAGTTTTTTTTTTTAACCTTCCTGGTTTTTGTTTTTTAATTTTTTAATTTTGTGTATGTTCTTAATTCAAATTCTGCTACATGTATTTGTATCCATAAATAATATATAATGTCGTTTTGTGTCATGTTATAATTTACAAAGTGGTCCCAACCTATGTATATCCTTTTGAATTTATTTTATACACTGAGTACAATTGTTTATGAGGTTTTTTTTTTTTTTAAAAGATTATTTATTTATTTATTTATTTGACAGAGATCACAAGTAGAGAGGCAGGCAGAGAGGAAGGGAAGCAGGCTCCCCGCTGAGCAGAGAGCCCGATTCGAGGCTCTATCCCAGGACCCTGAGACCATGACCTGAGCCGAAGGCAGAGGCTTTAACCCACTGAGCCACCCAGGTGCCCCTGTTTATGAGTTTTGTGTTGATACGTAGCGATCTGGTCAGTTTGTTTTGATTTCTGTGTGGTTTTTCCATTGTATGAATATTTACATTCCCTGTGATTACCAATTATTATTGGTAACTGGTAATAATAATTGGTAACTGGTAATAATAATTGGTAATACCAATTACTATTATTTGAATTTATTTCCCCTATTTTTATTTCGTGTTTTTTCTGTTTATGCTTTTCCCTTCCTGCCTCATTTAGGGAGAAAGGGAATATCATGTTTTCTCTCTTCTTTTGTTTAACAGTTGGTCTTTATCTCCCATTCCCTACCTGCTGGCCCTCCACACATAGGACCTCTGGCAACCACCAATCTGTTCTTCAAATATATGGTCTTGGTGAATAGACAGATAGATAGATTCCACATATAAGAAAGATCAACAGTGTTAGTCTTTCTGGGACTTACTTCATTTAGCATATTGCCCTTGAGGTCCATCCTTATAAAAAATGTCAATATTTCATTTTTTATGGCTGAGTAATATTCCATTGTGTGTTTGTATCACAATGTCTTTATCCATCGGTGGACATTTAGGTTGTTTCCATTTCTGGGCTTCTGTAAGTAATGCTTCAGTGAACATGGTGGTACATACATCTTTTTGACTTAGTGTTTTCATTTTCCTTGGGTAAATACCCAGAATTGGAATTGCTAGATCATATAGTAGTTCTGTTTGTAATTTTTTGAGGATCTCCTTACTGTTGTCCACAGTGGCTGCACCAGTTTACAGTCCTACCAACAATGCTTTTCTCTGTATCTTTACCAACATTTGTTATTTCTAGTCTTTCTGCTAACAGCCATCTTAACATATATGAGGTGATATCTCATTGTGGTTTTGATTTGTATTTCAATGATGATTAATGATCATTGTTTAATAATCACTGTTGGCCATTTGTATATCTTCTTAGAAAAAATGTCTATTCAGACTGCCCATTTTTTAATTGGATTTTTTTTTTTGCTATTGAGTTGTATGAGTTTATTAGATACATGATTTGCAAATATTTTCTCCCTTTCAGTATGTTGCCTTTTCTTTTTTTTTTTTTTTTTTAAATATTTTATTTATTTGACAGACAGAGATGACAAGTAGGCAGAGAAACAGGCAGAGAGAGAGAAAGGAGGAAGCAGGCTCCCCGCTGAGCAGAGAGCCCGATGCGGGGCTCGATCCCACC
>NW_019154086.1:19803744-19825947 GCF_002288905.1 Enhydra lutris kenyoni
TTTTTTTTTAAATATTTTATTTATTTGACAGACAGAGATGACAAGTAGGCAGAGAAACAGGCAGAGAGAGAGAAAGGAGGAAGCAGGCTCCCCGCTGAGCAGAGAGCCCGATGCGGGGCTCGATCCCAGGACCCTAGGATCATGTCCTAAGCTGAAGACAGAGGCTTTAACCCACTGAGCCACCCAGGTGCCCCAGTATGTTGCCTTTTCATGTCATTGTTCATTTATTGTTCATTTCATCCATACACTTCTGTTTGTTTCTTTAAATTTTAGTGTCTAAAAAATAAGGACTCTTAAAATATAACTATCCTGCTATTATCACACTTATGCCAAATGAATAATATTTTCTTTTTCTTTTTTTTAAATGTTTTATTTATTTATTTATTTATTTGAGAGAGAGAGAGAGAGAGAATGAGAGAGAGAGAGCATGAGAGGAGAGAGGTCAGCAGGAGAAGCAGACTCCCTGCTCAGCAGGGAGCCTGATGTGGGACTAGATCCTGGGACTCCAGGATCATGACCTGAGCTGAAGGCAGTTGCTTAACCAACTGAGCCAACCAGGCGCCCCAAATGAACAGTATTTTCTTAATGTAATTCAACATCCAATTAGTGCTCAATTTCCCCGTATACCTCATAACTTCTAAATTGTGCAAATCAAGGTTGTTTAATAAGGTCCAAGTGTTGCAATGAAATGATGTCTCTAAAGTCTCCTTTAACCTAGAGATTCTAACTACCCTTTCTCTCTCCCTACCCCCTAGTCCCCAATTTATTTGTTGATCAAACAGAATCATTTGTTCTGTTGAATTTTCTACAATCTGAATTTCCATGACACACACATCTACAATCCCAGTGGTGTCATTTAACATACTCCTCTGTCTGCTGTGTTTCCTGTGAATTGCAAGTTAGATCTAGAAGCTTAATCAAATATTAGATTCAAGTTTGATTTTTTTTTTTTTTTTTTGGCTAGAATACTTATAGCTGTCATTGTGTACATCTATTAAGAGTAATATAATGTTAGCTTTCCTCTTTTTGTTATGTTAGCACCACTGATGACCACTGCCTAGATTCATTATTTCCCTAGGCTTCAGGGAAATATCCTACCTTAACTCATAAACAGGGGCACCTGGGTGGCTTCAGGGAAATTGTCAAATGGGGAAACTCTTAACATTCTTTTTTCATTTATTGGCTGGAAAGCACCTAAAAGAGGTACTTTCCCTATTAACCCCAAGGTACAGTTCCTTCCTATAAGGAAGGTAGGATAAGTACATACTTCTTTTCCGTTATGTACTAATTTTTCAAGTTAAAATATTTGATATGTTTTAGCCATTATAATTACTTTTATTGATTCTCAAATGGTCCCATATTTGGCCAATGGGAGCCTCTTCAACTTGGCTCCTGAGTCCTGTAATATAACCTCATTAATGTTTTATTGCTTCCTTGGTTTCTAGTATGCTAAGATGTTCTAGCTCTCCCAAATTTCTTTCCCCAGATCTGGAATCATCCATTTCTCAAGGAGCTCTGGATCGTGCTCTAGGTGCTAGTCATGTTCACTGCTACCGTGTTGGTCATTGTTTCTTGGCCTTTTAAGTGGATAGAGCAAGGAAATACATGTTTGTTTTTCAAAATACTTAAGAAATTTATATTGATACTTCCAATTCAAATTTAGCATTACACTTTTTTACCTCATCTATTGTATCATCCTGTTTCCTTTCTCCATGCTGAAAACTTCAATGACACCAACAGAAGTACTTACTTGCTTTACCTTACAATGTGTGCATAATTGTCCCTCAAAAGCAATACCAATATTACTACCAATCATATAATTATTTTGCAATTAAGATCGTTTTGGGGGTGCCTGGGTGGCTCAGTGGGTTAAGGCCTCTGCCTCCGGCTCAGGTCATGATCCCAGGGTCCTGGGATCGAGCCCCGCATCGGGCTCTCTGCTCAGCAGGGAGCCTGCTTCCCCCTCTCTCTGCCTGCCTCTCTGCCTACTTGTGATCTCTGTCTGTCAAATAAAAAAAAAAAAAAATCGTTTTGCAGTTCTTTTTGTCCTTATAGTATATCCCACTAGGAATGAACGAAGTCCTATGTTTGAAAGTCACTGGAAATGATTCATCTCTCTCTGGTTTTGACACAAACTTCATATACAGGTTAATTTGTTTCATTTTGCTTTGGATTTTTAAAACTTAAAGTCTTTTTGTATTTTATATTTCAGTGAAATATTTACAAGGTTCCAAAGTCCAAAACAAAGTATATTTACAAAGTATGTATTAGTCCCCTTCATTCCAGGGCCTCTCTCCCCCTGGGCATAGCCATTTAAGAAGAAATTTATGGTTTATCCATCCATTTTTCATAAAGGTATATACTATTATTTAAATGATAGCTTACTGTACATTATCTTTTTTCACTTAATAATATCCTGGAGTCAGTCACTTCTGTGTGAATAGAGCATAGTTTATTCAATCAGTTCCCTACTGATGGGCATTTGAGTTGTTTCCAACCTTTTGCTATAATTAGTGCTGTAATGAAAAGCCTCCTGCACATGTCTTTTCTTATTTTTGCTGTCACATCTTTGTAGTGGATTCGTAGAAGTGAGATTCCTATGTCAAAAGATAAATGAATGTGTAATTTCAATACATATTGCCAGATTCCCCTCCCTCCACTATCATTCCTGCCAGCAATGTATGAAAATGTCCATTTTCCTGTGGACTTACCAACAGATTATAGTGTCCATTTTAAATTTTTTGGTCTATCTGATAGATGAGACATGGTTTTCAGGATAGTTTAGATTTTCATTTCTCTTAGGAGTGAGAATGAGTGCCACTTCAAAGGTAATGACCGTTTGCATTTCTTTTTCTGTGGGCCACTTGTTGATATCTGTAGGACATACATGGGATTCTTGGTCTTTTTATTCTTTATTTTTAGAAGCTCCCTCCGTAGTAAGGCTATTAAACCCTCATCTGTGATGCATGTTGCACATTTTCTTTTCAATTTGTCACTTGTCTTTTCCCCATATTTATGGTGTTTGTTTTGTCTTGTTGCTCTAAAGGCATTATTTTATGCAATTAAATCTACTAATTTTTTCCTCATTAGTTCAGGATTTTTAAGTTTTTCTATTTATTTGACAGAGAGAGAGACAGAGATCACAAGTAGGCAGAGAGGCAGGCAGAGAGAGGGGGAAGCAGGCTCCCCAGCTGAGCAGAGAGCCTGATGTGGGGCTCAATCCCAGGACCCTGAGATCATGACCTGAACTGAAGGCAGAGGCTTAATCCACTGAGCCACCCAAGCGCCCCATTACTTCAGGATTTTGAGCCACAGTTGGAAAAGTTTTCCCCATTTCTAGGTTTTAGAAGACTTCATTCATGTTTTCTTCCACTGCGTGTGTGGTTTCACTTTCAAATTTAAGTCTCCCTTCTATTTTAAATTTATCCTGGTTTATAGTTTGACAAGTAAATCCAGTTTACATTTCTTTTTTTTCTGTGTAGCTACCCACTTACACTGTTACCCCTGATTAAGAAGTAGTGAGGAAGTTCTAATTAGCATTGATTTTCCTACTCATCTGGAAATCCTTTGTGGTTATGCTGTGGTGGTTGCAGCGTCTACATTTACTGCTTTAGTTGTGCCTACTCTTTTGTAAGCTGGATGATTTAAATGCCAGCAAGCCCACTTTTAAATTATAAAGAACCTTCTCTTCTTTTTTGATCGTCAGCAGCCCTGGGTGGCAGAATATTATCTTCCCCACTTCACATATGAGGAAACAAGTCTCAGATATTGGCTTGCCCAAGATCACACCATGTCATCCATCTCTCAGTCCTCACCCAGTGCTTCTCCCATCCTGGGGCAGAGCCATTTCTCTGCACAAGGCCATAGTCAGGCATGGGGCAGTGGAGGAGAACTAATCCGGAGTTGGAGACTGCCTGTGCTGCCTCCTGGCCCTGTAACCTTGGACACCGCTCTCTTTGCAATAGCAGATCTGTATGTGAAGTGGTTGCAAACAGGCCATTGTTTATCAGTTTAGTAACCTGCCTCCTTTTGATAAACAGATACTTGGTGTTGCCCTATGCAGTTCTGATTGTCCTCCCCGTGATACGACTGATGCATAAATATGCACACGAACCAAGGTTTTTTGGGATTTCTAGTCCAAAACACAGCAAAGTAAGATTCCTCTTTAAATTTCCCAAATGTAAACTTACAGTGTTAAGTAAGCTTTTTTTTTTTTAAGACATGCACACTCCTTGAGAGTAGCATATGCCCCTCCCCATCTTGATGTGGTTCTCTCGAAAGTTTTTCCCTGCCCTAGGTTTCTATGATTTAAAAACCCAGACTGGGAATCAGAGATCTATTGTTCTCAGTTATGATTGATTGGATGATTGATTACCCCAAGGGAGAGATCTATTTTTTTTTAGGATTTTATTTATGTATTTTTCAGAGAAAGAGCATAAACAGGGGGAGTGGCAGGCAGAGCAGATGGAGGTAGAAGCAGGCTCCCTATGAGCAAGGAGCCTGATGCAGGACTTGATCCTGGGAACCTGGGATCATGACCTAAGCCTAAGACAGATGCTTACTCTACTGAGTGACCCAGGCGTCCCAGGATCTATTAACATACAGATGCTCTTCCTGTATCTCTCTGAAGCAGGATGGTGAATTACACAGATCCCACACATGTCGCAATTGTGCGGTTGTTGATTTCTGTTCTGCCGGGCCCTGTCCTGAGAGCTTATGGATGACTTAGATATGCTGTCTGTACTCAAGGAGCCTGCAGTTCTAATGAGGGAAGCAAACATAGGAACAATCAGGTAGGTGTGGTTAGTGCCATGATAGAGACATAACTGTAAGGGCCTATTTAGCCAGAGCAGCTCCATCCAGTTAAATGGTGATTTTGTTGTTTATGCAGTAAAACTTAAACTGTCCCTGTCCCCCCCCCCCCACCCCGCCCCATGCTCAGGGAACTTACTTAAAAACAAGTCCCGAAACCAGTCCCAGGTAACAAAGCCCAAATACAAGGTGGGTCAGGCCACATGGAGGTATCCAATCAGTGGGGGCGCATACTGTCTCCCTAGCTACCAAGGAGTATGGGCCCCGCCCTTTTGGGCGCCTTTCGGGCACCAATTCTGACCAAGGTGATAGGCTAGTTCAAATATCTACTATAGGGTAAATCGTAATTCAATTGGTCACTTATGTGTGACCTAGCATGACTGTGCGGCTTTCTCTGTGTTACAATCTCATTGGCCACCTGTGCATGGCCAGGCCCAACCACATGGCCTTTGCCCTTAAAAGCTAGTCTGTAAGGCAGAGAGAGGTCACCTCTTTGCAAGGGGCAGCACCGGTCGGTCTGTTCGATTCTCAATGCTTGGTGTGAAAATAAAGCTTTGCTTGACCTTTGCTTTGTATCAGTCTCACTCCTTTGATTACGGACCCAACAATAACAAGGTGCTTTGGAAGCACCTATACCATGAGTAGTGGGAAAGGGAATCCAGAAAAGCCTTCTGGAGGATGTGGCTGACCCTGAGCTCTATTTAAGGAAGGGTAGGAATTAATGGAACAAAGAAGAACAAAGGGATTCTAGGCTATGGAGGGGTGGTTCCAGTGGCTACTGTTCATTGGGGGCCTTCTCTTTCAGAATCTTGATATCCTATATCTCATTTAATCTCTGTAGCCATCCTGCAAGTTAGCTATTACTTCCCTTTCACACAAATCAGGAAAGCAAGAGTTGAGATTGCTAAACACCCTGGTCACAGAGCGAATAAGTTCCAAATTAAAACCTCAACCCAGGCCTGTCTGACTTCAATGCTGATGGCTCTGTAAACGGCTTAATGCAAACATGTTTCTTTTTTTTTTTCTTTTAAAGATTTTATTTATTCATTTGACACAGAGAGAGAGAGATCACAAGTAGGCAGAGCAGCAGGCAGAGAGAGAGGAAGGGAAGCAGGCTCCCTGCTGAGCAAGGAGCCCGATGTGGGGCTCGATCCCAGGACCCTGGAACCATGACCTGAGCCGAAGGCAGAAGCTTAACCCACTCAGCCACCCAGGCGCCCCTGTAAACATGTTTCTAACCTCCTCTCTGCCAGGTAATCCTTTCTCACAGTGATGCACATTCAACTGGCTCCCTTCAGCTTCTTGGGGAAACCAAGGTTTGTTTTTGTTTGTTTGGTTGGTTTTTGTTGTTGTTTTTACCCTGCCTGAGACCCACAAATTGGCTTGATAGAGGCTGTCTGGAAAACACATTTGTTGTAGTAAAATCAGTCACGAGAGCTGGCCCATTGCTTGGAAGGAACAGCAGGGAAGATTCCTTATTTCATCACCTCTGTACTTTTCATTTAGGCATGAAACAAGCTTTTATAATGGGACCTTGTCTCTCCCTTTTCAGCTGAGGCCCCCAAAACAGAACAAAACTAAAGTTGCCAAACGTGCCCACTTTCCAAAGTGAGGTGTTTATAGTCTCTGCAGAGCTTACAGAAGAGCTGCTCAGGTTCCAGTTTTGTAAGCCTTAGTTCACTACCTACTTGCAGGACATATGAGAAATTGAAGACTTCTGCATGTTTGACTCACCCTTGGTAAATTCAGGCCAAAGGCAGTGGCCAGAGCAGTTTACCTATAATGACAGAGTGATGAGAGGTGAGTTTCCACAAACACAGGGATGAACTAGTGATTCTTCTGGAACAGATGTGGTCCATTGGGAAAGACCAGGCCTGGGTGAGGTTTTTGTCTACCTAAGAGAACTACTTGGAAGAGAGATGGGTCCTCAAATGAAAAGAATCTGTAGAATGTGTCACCAGATACTCGGGGGCTGTAGGTAGTAAGTGTAAAGTCTAGGAAAATGCATTGCCTGTGTCACAACTTTTGCAGCTAAGGATTCACAGTGATAAATCTTTGAGAAATTCAGAAATGTATCCTTCAAGAGAAAGAAAAAGTCTTAAACTTCTTGTCCAGAGAGCGACACCACCAAACCATAGCTCTTAAGTCGGAACTTGTCTGCTCCTTCCTTTTTTCTGCGGCCTGCCTGCATTTCCAGCCTAACCCTGGAGAAGCTGAAGACAGCTACGGAAGTTGGGGGAGGGGCACACTTGGACCACTCTGTCACACAAACTAATCCCACCACCTTTTTCTCTTTGCTCAAGCTGCAACACAGGTGTGCTGACACTTTGACAGATTTCCTGTTTACTCGTTTTCCTTCCTTACTAGCTTATGAATACTTCGAGGTCAACTTGATCTCCATGTAATTTCTGGGTAAACTCCTAAAACTGCAAATGGGTCCCAAGTCAACTAATTAACCTGATTTTTTATTCATAAATGTGGAAGGATCAACCAAAGATCACTCAAAATGAACAAAACAAACAACATCACAGAAAAACAAATGGGATGAACAAATTGAAACAACTGACCCAGAAATGGAAATACAAGGAACAGAAGAAAGTTTTCCTCAGCCTAAAGGAAACTTGAATCCCCACACTTCAAGGGAGAGCGGTAAGCCAGGCAAGATGTTCATACGGAAAAGCTCTGTACTTAGACACATCCTGAAGAAGTTTCAGAACTCCACAGGATAAAGAGAAAATCCTAAAAGATTTTTTTAGGTGAGAAAACAAAGAGAAAACAAAACAGAGCAGTTTACCTACAAAGAAATTATCTTGAATGGGACCTACCCAGGCTTTCACTAAGTTTAGCAGCTGGAACATCTGGTTTTAATCTTAATCTGTATCCCTCATCAGCCACGAGAGTCCTTTGTTATTCCAGATATTTCTGGGGTCTTCATCAGCTCAGACCTGCTACCAATCTTGTTGCTAAGCTCCAAAGCTGATCTTGCCGTTGGAGTTTACCTGATGAACCCCACCAAGCCACTCCACTCCGTAATTCTACAACATGCACAGCTGGGTTTTTTACTGCCTTCGCGCTTTAAAGGAGCATGTGCATTTGCTTCCTGAACACACGCTGACTTACCAATTCAGTCTTCTTGAGAACAGAAACAGTAGTTGAAAGTATAGTACTCTGCAAATGGAAAACACACAATAAACGTCTGTTGGATTAATCTAGACCAACACACTCTCGTGAGCATCTGCAGTGCGTCTTATACTACACAACATCACAGAACTCAGAGAAGACCATTCAGATCTCCGCCCAGTGTTTATCAGACTGTGTAAAACAAGACTCTGGTTCCATGTGAATGTAATGGGTGGTACAACGACAAAATGCATGGGGTAATGCTCAGTTCAGCAAAATGAAACATTTCCTTGCTTGGGACTTTTCAGGTCATTATTTGTGAGCCTCTGTGCATTGGTTTACAAAAATCTATAGCATTTCCTCAACATGGTAGAACATTTTTACTTACCAACTCAAGAAGCATATTCTCTGGGTCTATCTACTGGCTTCCAAAAAATGCAGTGAATAAAGAACATGTTAAATCCCACCAGGAGGATTC
Organism: Enhydra lutris kenyoni; assembly: GCF_002288905.1. NCBI lineage: Eukaryota > Metazoa > Chordata > Mammalia > Carnivora > Mustelidae > Enhydra > Enhydra lutris. The sequence goes on from NW_019154086.1 coordinate 19,812,155, forward strand.
GATCAATTAGCCATATCCAGAATGTGAGACATTCTACAAGATAAATGGCCAGTTTCTTCCACAACAAAGTAGTAGCATTAACCAAAAGGGATGGAACTATTGCAGAATAAAGAGACTTAAGAGAAAAATAAACCAAATATAATGTGTAGACCTGTTTGGATTATGATTCAAACAAATCAAATGTAAATTGACATTTCTGAGGCAGCAAAGAAAATCAAACATGAACTGAGTATTAAAAAATGTAAGCATTAACCATTTAAAAATTTAATTATTGTGAACTTTATTGGGTTTGGCCATGGCGTTAAGGTTATATTTTTATCTGTTAAGAATCAACTGAAATAAAAAGGTAAGCTGAGGCAAGCTTAAATTACTAGTAATAGAGTTTATTAGCGGGGGAACTGCAGTTTGGAAAATCTATGCTCCACAAGGTACAGGTGAGTCTGTTTGGGGTGGACTGTATTTATGGGCAAGGAGTGCAAAGGGGGAGTCCAGCCAGAGTCCACACACTAAGTTCATTGGCTTGAGGAAGGCAAGAGTTTCTTGGTGGATGTTCACTGGTCAGGAGCTAAGTGTCAGCCTTCTGTAAATCAGGCATTTGCAGGAAATCAGTCTCTCAGTTCTTAAGTGTTGTTTTCCTAAAGGTGCATGTGTGAGATTCTCTCTCATTTCCTCTGGTTCCATTTTAGATTGCAGTTCTTTCACAAACAATACATACTGAAATATTTATAGATAAAATGATAAAATGTCTTTCTTTCTTTATTTCTTTTAAATAAATACTGATAGTGCTTTTTTCCTCAGTATGAGTTTTTGTTACCTGGATATGTTAATTTTGTAAACATTTGTTGTCCTTTACACATATGACTTGTGCACTTTTTGTATTTAAGTTCTACTTCAAAAATATGAAACATTTAATTTGTTGGATTTTTTTTTTTTAAAGATTTTATTTATTTATTTGTCAGAGAGAGAGAGGGAGAGAGAGCAAGCACAGGCAGACAGAATGGCAGGCAGAGGCAGAGGAAGAAGCAGGCTCCCTGATGAGCAAGGAGCCCGATGCGGGACTCGATCCGAGGACGCTGGGATCATGACCTGAGCCGAAGGCAGCTGCTTAACCAACTGAGCCACCCAGGCGTCCCTAATTTGTTGGATTTTTAAAATTTACAATAATACAAATAGATGGCTAAAAATTTAGTTCATACGTAAAAGGGTATACAGTGAAAAGTATGTCTTCTCCCTGACCCCTGCAGACTAGTTTCTTCTCACTGAGGCAACAACTGTTACCAATATTCATCCGGAGACAATTTTATATATGTATAAATGTATGTGCAAGCATGTCTAGGAGAGAGAAATCCATATCAGTACTTATAGGTTTTCTAGCTTTTAGGAGTTCCATGTTATTTCATTGTGGTGAGCATTATTAGCAAACTTTGACTAGTTACCCAGTGCTGGACATTAGGTGGCTTATAGTTTTTGTGACCACATATTGCTTGCAAGACTGTCCTTGCCTATAGACCTTAGTATTTATGGGTTTTGTAATGTTAATAGGTGCGTCTAGATTGTTCTCCAAGACGTTTGCCCTATTTAACCTCCGTTTCTACCCACCAGTATCTAACAGAGTGCTCAAGTTTATAATCTCCTGAGGCATAAATAATAATGACCTCAAGAGGGAGATATTTCCAAAATAAATCGACCTTTGATTATAACAGTTCTTATTCAAATATCTTATACAAGGAAGACGTGGTTTATTTATAAATAAAATTAATACTGAGATATGTCAACTGAAGTGCTTCCAGAATAGGTTTTCCCTTCTAAATGGGGTGATAAATAAATAAAATTTCAGAAAAATGATATCAGTAGGAAAACGGAATTATCCTCATTTTAACAAGAAGGCTAATGAGATAAACTGAAAATTTTGAAAGAATGACTTGTTTATTTTAATGCCCTTTGTCTCTGACCCTACCTTTAGTCCCTGGTTCCACATCTGCTAGATCTTGCTGTTGTTTGTTTTAAAAATTCATGTGAGTTTGAGCCCCGCATTAGGTGTGGAAATTACTTAAAAAAATATATAATCTTAAAAAAAAAGAAAAAGAAAAGAAAAATGCCTGTAAATTTCATGGGGCAGGCTCTTTCTTATTGACAGTGAAGCCTGTGTTTGGTTCAGGCTCAGTATTTAAGCGCTGAGCCCAGCCAGCAGCAGAGAAGGAACTTCTGGTATTGGGTTAGTTTGTAGTCATCTGGGAAAAACAGTGGAGTGAAGTCGAATAGTCCCTGGGGAGAAGCACATGGTCGTACAGCGAGAACTTTGTAACCTTTAGTGGCTCATGGACTCCTTTAGTAAGGATCTAAATCTCTCTCCAGAAAAATGCACACATTCAAGTTATACAATATTTTGCATGCAATTTTTAGGGGAAGAAAAATTTTTCTTTCTTCCCTTCTAGGTTCTTTAACTAACTTAATACTTAAATTGACATAGGACAGGTTAACAGGAGAAAAACAAATTTAATTTTGCATGCACAAGAACCCCATAAAAATATGAAATTCAAAGCAGTGACCAAAGCAGGAAGCTTTTATGCCCTTTAGATAAGGAAACAATGAATTTGTGAAGAATCGACAAAGCAAAGGGGTTTGGGTTTAGGGTAGCAAATTAATAAAGAAGTAACAAGATTGTTTTTGCTGCCTTCTCAGCCCTAAATTGTGTCTCTGGTGATAAGAATCCTTCCTCTGCTCTTGGTACAATGAAGGTGACTTTCACATGGGGAATTTATTTTCTGTTTTCAGGGGGCACAGAGGAGGTTCTGATTATCCTTGTACTGACTGTTTCTCAAGTAATTTTAATTCAAAATAATCTATATGCCAAAGTGGCATATTTTGGGGTGACATATTCTGCTCCCCTTGAAATTCACAAGGCTTTATAGGACTCTCAAGCCCTTGGCCTAGAAGGCTTACACAAGAAAGTGTAATATTTATATTTATATTTACATGTATGAATATATATGTACATATATATAATAAAATAGACTATGAAATATAAATATACTTATGTTTTTATATTTCAGAGTCCAGTATAAGTAAAAGAGCAGATCTTGCAAAAGCTATGACTACTTTACTTTTGGGTCCTTTCTGGCTTCAAAAAAAAAACCCAGAGAGGCACAGAAAAGCATCCACTCTGTGTGTGTGTGTGTGTGTGTGTGTGTGTGTGTATGACTGTGTATAGCCTACATACGCTTTATAGTTTTACAAAATAGTCCTAGCTTCATGAAGGGCTGTAATTGGGTATTTTTTCCATTAGATGGAGCTATATCTTTGTTATATGAGAATTTTATGAATTTTATTAAAGGAATGTTTTATAGGTGAAGAATTTTAAGGTGGAGCCAGAAAGAGATGCAAATTAAAATAGTTTTTGGAGTAGCCGTGCTACTTCTAACTTTTAAAATATTTTGAGTTGTTAATATGGGTGCATTTGCACAGGTCTTATTCTTTTACATATTATTGATAGCATATTTTTAACACTTTGCTTTTTGTGACCCCCTTAAAAAATACCCAAACCAAACTTTTCTCCTAGGATAGCTGTTAATAGTATTTCAATTAGGAGAGTCTCTTGTGGTTTCACAGTTTGCTGGGGGGTGGTGGGGTGGGAGGGTTAGGGTTGCTGGGTGATGGACACTGGGGAGGGTATGTGCTATGGTGAGTGCTGTGAACTGTGTAAGACTGATGATTCATAGACCTGTACCCTGGGGCAAATAATACATTGTATGTTAATTTAAAAATAGTATTTCAATTAGTATATTTCTAGAAACAGGTCCACAATCACTTGTTGGGATTCTGAAATATAAAAACCAGATTTTGCAAAAAAAAAACAAAACAAAACAAAAAAACAACCAAGAAATTCAGCTAAATTTGAGTTCTGTATAAACACTAAATAACATTTCTAGTGTAAGTAGGTTCAATGTAATATTTGGGACATATCCAAAAACTTATTTGTTGTTTATTCAAAATTCAAACTTAATTGAGCATTCTATACTTTGTCATGTAACCCATTCTGAAAACAAAGATTTTTGTAACTTATTTGATGGGAAAATATAGCCTATATTGATGTGAAACTATTTATATTCTTTTCCTCACTTAGTGTGAACGTTTGTGTGAGTCACTGCAAAGATATTAACATGTTTGATTACGGACACTGCTGTGGCTCTGCTGGAGGTGTCGCATAATATATGGTATTTGTGCCAGGTTATCTTTTCAAATTTAGAAAAGTACTGAATTCCAAAATACAGTGGTCTCCAAGGCTTTTAGAAGATAGCTTATGATTCTCTGGTAATTTTTTTTAGTAAATAAGAAAAATAATTATGCAAAAGTTTATTTTTGAAGGTACTATAAGAAATTTTAAAAATCCAAAATTAGTTAATTATAGGTACTATGACTAGAAGTAAACCTAATTTCCTTGTGAAAAGTGCGTCTTGGTCTTCTGCTGTCTTTAAGAACATCTGAAAAATAACACAGAGCACAGTGCACCTACAGTATAAACTGACAGTGGAGAGATCATTTAATCCTCTCCAGACAAAACAAAATCACCTTAGCCTCTGAAAGAGAGGTGGTCATCTTTCCTTCCCTTCAAACAAAACAACCCCTATGGAAGGAGACTGCCTACCTTCCTTGGCATTACTTTCCAGAATGCCGTGATTTTGCTACTTAGGAAATGCTTTCTAATTTATCTTAAATGTGTCTGCTTTTGGTAGATCTTTAATAGCATACCTATTGATTTTCTCCTCAGATTTCTATTTTCAGATTAAATAATTTCAGTTCCCTTCAAAGTTCTTCCATTATAGCCATTTGCCAAACCTTAGTATTATTACTACACAATTAACCTTAATCTGGTATAGATAAAAGATTATACACACACAAGAATCACGCTCCATAGCAGTGTCGGTGTTTATGATGTATTTACTAGGTCTTTTCCTGCTAGGCCTTTTTTACCACGTCAGGTTCTTCTACTAACGATGACGATAGGTTTTTGTTCAATGAATTACCTAGTGTTCCCTTTTTCTTTTACGTATATGTTTATATTGTTGCATCTTTTTTTTTTTTTTAAGACTTATTTATTTATTTATCTGACAGAGAGAGACACAGCGAGAGAGGGAACACAGGCAGTGGGTGTGGGAGAGGAAGAAGCAGGCTTCATGCTGAGCAGAGAGCCCGATTTGGGGTTCGATCCCAGGACCCTGAGATCATGACCCGAGCAGAAGGCAGATGCTTAACAACTGAGCCACCCAGGCCCCCTGCATGCATCTTTATAAATGTTGGGGTTAAGAATCTGTGGCTTAGCGTTCCTCAGTCCACACTTGTGCAGGAAGCTGCGGCCAGACCCGCACTGGAACCCTGTTTTGTAACCAATATGACAATGAGGTCACTGTTTGGAGCACTCAGGGCAGGATTCATCCAATTGAGTATGCAGTGGAAGCTGTCAAACAAGATTCAGCCACACTTGGTCTGAAATCAAAACCCCATGCCGTGTTGGTTGCATTGAAGAGAGCACAGTCAGAGCTTGTAACTCATCAGAAAAAAATTCTCCATGTGGACAAGCATATCGGTATTTCAGTTACAGGACTTAACTGCCGATGCTAGACTGTTCCGTAATGTTATGCTCCAGGAGCATTTGGATTCCAGATTTGTATTTGACAGACCTCTTCCTGGGTCTCATCTTGTATCTCTAATTGGAAGCAAGACCCAGATACCGACACAACAATATGGCCAGAGACCATATGGTGTTGGACTGCTTATTGCTGGTTATGAAGATATGGGCCCTCACATTTTCCATACCTGTCCATCTGCTAACTATTTTGACTGTAGAGTCCTGTCCATTGGAGCCCGTTCTCTCTCAGCTCTCTTACCTGGAGAGACACATCTCTGGGTTTATGGAATGCAATTTGAATGAACTGGTTAAACGTGTTCTGCATGTCTTACAAGGGACACTTCCTGCAGAACAGGACCTAACTACAAAGAATGTTTCCATTGGAATTGTTGGTAAAGACTTGGGAGTTTATGATGATGATGATGTATCTCCATTCCTGGAAAGTCTTGAAGAAAGACCACAGAGAAGGGCACAGCCTGCTCAACCTGCTGATGAACCTGCAGAAAAGGCTGATGAACCAATGGAACGTTAAGTCGTAAACCAGTCTATATGTGTATTATCAAGCCTGTAAGAATGCAGGAGCACTACTGGTGATAATAATCTATACTGTGAACCAAAAGATGCAGGGTGGTCTTATGGTATGTTTCGGGAATCAGTCCATGTGTGTTTTTCCCAAGCAACTTGTCTGAAATCATATAATGGTGTGTGCATTTTTCTTTGACAGGCTCTATACAATCATTTTCTAGAAAGTATAGCTATCTGTACTAATGTTTTTATATGAAGAACATAGTGTCTTTGTGGTTTTAAAGACAACTGTGAGGGACACCTGGGTGGCTCAGTGGGTTAGGCCTCTGCTTTCAGCTCGGGTCATGATCTTGGGGTCCTGGTATTGAGCCCCGCATTGGGCTGTCTGCTCAGCAGGGAGCCTGCTTCTCTCTCTGCCTGCTTCTCTGCCTACTTGTGATCTCTCTCTCTGTCAAATAAATAAATAAAATTAAAAAAAATAAAGACAACTGTGAAATAAAATTGTTTCATCTGCCTGGGGGGAGTAATGTGTGGCTTATTGTTACTCTACATAAATTCTTGATGCCTAAAAATGATTTTTTTCTTTTGATGTGACTCAGGTGGGAAGAAAACTTCAAAGCTGGATTTGAACCATTTCCTTCATTATTAAAACAAAGAGACAAAAACATAATTCTGTGGGTTTTTTCCCCCCCTGTCTTGCCTTATAAAAGCCATCCCTGGATCTGTAGTTGTTTGGATTTTGATTTGGGTATCTCATGCTCATTTATGCGAGAGTTATACAGACACCTTTTGATTGTACGAGGAAATAGACATTGTGTAGTCCTATGGAATGAAGCTCTGAAGGAAACCTGGCTTTGTCCCTGGGGCTGCCTTAATGTAAACTGAGGGTGGGGAAACTCATTACATGGCCTCGTTGTGCCCATTTAGTGTGAAGGTAACGGAAGAAAATAAAATCATTATTCATAATTCCCCTTCACTTTATAAAGAGGGCTTCTAATTTGCTGGCGACTGTTGTACAAGTAGGCAAGTCAGGTTGCGGGTGAGTGACTGGAGGAAGGAAAGGCACCAGTGGGGCCAGGTCCTCTCTGGGGTACAAGGGGTAAAAACCCCTGGAGGGGTCAGAAAGAGTCAACTCCGATTTGGATGTTTGCAGCGGTTTGCTGAAAATGTGTACCGTAAGATTTCTTTACTGTTTCTCCTTTGGGATTTGTAATAAAGTGTATTCTAAAAAAATTTCCAAATGCTGGGAATGACTGTGTTTCTTGTATAAAACAGGGCAGGGGCCTAAGTCCTAACTGGTGTGAGAAGAAGACAGAGCCAGCCTGTAAGGATGAGTGACAGCCTACATCTTCAAGGAAAACACTTAGGGCACTGCCTGGCAGGTCCAGGGGTCTTAAAACCCTTCTGCACCCATTGTCTGAGAGAGAAGAAGGTGTTTTGTAACAGGGAACAACAGCGGGCATTTATGACATTGGAACAGAGTTGTATCTGCAAAGGTCTGTGCTCTAGCAATCAGAGATGAAGTAGCTGGTCAATAGCAGTATGATAATTAAAGAAGACATTGTTTATTAAAGTCTGAGCCTTGAACAATTGGACATAGAAAGACTATGAATTCACACATAACATAACAAAATGAAATGTTTGAGTGAGGACTCAGTCTAGCATGTGATCTGGTTCCACAAGGGGCACAAAGAGGTAGCAGTGGGTGACATTGAACTAGGCTATGATAATTCAAGAATCTAGACCCGACCATGGCTTCCCTAGTAGCTTCTTCAATAGCTTCTGATTCACAGTTTCTTCTGAATTGAGAACCGTTTGAGGATAATACAGTTTTATTTGTACACTATTTATATAATATTGTTTTTGTGTTGGCCTTCATTTAAATGTTTTTAAACTTTATCACAAATCATTTCTAGTGTGAGATTGGTTCTTCTTAATTGTTTTATAAAATTCTTAGAAAAGAGACTTAGGTACCTACACTAGATAGATCAAGATTACACTTATGGCGGGGCACCTGGGTGGCTCTGTTAGTTGGGCGTCTGCCCTCGGCTCAAATAATGATCCCAGGGTCCAGGGATGGAGTCCCCCATGGACTCTCTGCTCAGTGGGGATCCTGCTTCTCCTTCTGTCTCTGCTGCTCCCCCCAGCTTGTGCTCTCTCTCTCTCTCCCTCTGCCAAATAAATAAGTAAAACCTTAAAAAAAAAAAAAAAAGAAGATTACATTTACGGCTATGTTTCTGAATCCCAGAAGGCAGAGTAGGTAAGTAGCTATCCTTCAGAAAATCTGTCTCAATAAAACTCGTTTCTTCATCATTGTGCCATGAATTGCACTTGGTGTGTGTGTTTGGCAACTCAGGATTTTTTTTAATACCTTTTCCCCAATTACAAAAGTAATAAACATCCTAAAAACAATACAATATAGGAAAGTATAAAGAAAAATGAAAATCATACTGAATCTTGCCTTTCAGAAGTAAAAACTTTGTGGCCCACCGTGTTTAACTTTGAGTTTTGGAAATTAGGTTGATGAGCTCCATAAAGAACAATCTGGAAATCGCACATTGGAACTTAGCCAAGATCAATGTATGTATTTAAAAATTCTTGAAATTCACGGGAGAAATGTTCAGTTTTTTAATTTTTTCAATTTTTCCTTAAGTATCCTAGGATTTAAGTATTTGGACCTGCAGAACTGAACATTTGATGTATTAAAATCAACTAGAACTATATTAATTGTTCAAGGTGTACTAGCATAGCTGATGCATGTGTGCAAAGGTGCAACAAGGAAAAGCGTCCATTCTCTCCCTTGTTATCATAGAAAAGGGGACTTCTTTCCTCCTTTTACAATTATATACCTTTTATATCAAGTGCACCACATATTATCATGTCTTAGCCTCTTTACATGTTGTCTATGCTGTTTTTCTGATTTTACTCAAAGAAATGAGATGGAAATAAATGAGGAATGTAATTTTAAATAATTAAGACTTGATATCCCAATTATTATTATTACCTGTCTCACTCTGTAGTAATTTAAAAATTATTACATTCTACAGGCAAGGTCAAAAACACTAAGCCTGCAAGGACAGTCAGTATACGTGTCTACTTTAAGGTGTTTGGTATAATATTTTGGTAATACAGGAGGACTTACTTGCCTAGAAAGATGAAATTCAGTGAGAACAAGGTCTTCTGGAGATGTGTTTAACCCCCTCTAGTGGAGAGAAGTGTAGGGAAAATTCTCCAAATATTTTGATTAGCCTGCAAAATTTATCTAATTAGATGATTCTTTCTGAGCACATTAGACTTGTTAATTAGTCTTTATTAGGTTAAGCAAGAGAAAGCTGGCCACCATTTAAAAAAAAAAAACCCTCTCATTCCCTACACACCTATAAACTAAATCAGCTTTACAGAGATATTTAGAAATTAACTGAAATGTTATTAGCATATTTCATTTCTTAGTCAAACCAAACAGGACAGATCCCTGATATAGAAAACACAGCTACTTCGTCTTTAGAAAACTAAACAAAACAAAACAAAACTATCTTTGGCCAGATTTCTCCTCAAATCACTATTTTAGGACAAAATCTTATCATTTCTATTAGCAATCATCCAACAAAGAGGGGAAAAATACCTGTCCTCCTTGCTACTGTTGTGTTTAAGAAGAAAAACGCGTCTTATTAAAGCATCTTCAGCTGGCGTTTGTCATGAATTGATGGATCTGTTGAACTTGGGCGTTGTGCAGCTCAAAACACGTTTATTCTCTTAGCATTCTTCGGGAGCTCTGTGCATTCGCTGGGTGCCAAAGATAACATCTAGATCAGCAATTTCTCATCAATCATTGGAACATGGAACATGAAACAAGCAGAAATGAGGAATTCAATAATAAATATGGCAAGGTGCACAAACAAGAGAATTGAAACCAGATGAAAAGGAGCCTTTCAGTACAGAAGGTCAAGGAACACTTTTCCCCTGCTCTCTCAAAGACTTAGAATAATCCCTCTGATTGTGCTCTCCATCCAGCCATCAGCTTATTGCTCCAACTTGGTTTTGGAATATTTATGTGGCGGATTTAAGTCTTTAACATACAACTGAAAAATTAATGTACTTTATTTTAGTTTGCTCAAGGCCCCAGACCATTATGCCATGAAGAGGAAAATAGTGTTTCGTGTACTTTCAGGAGTCCTGTGCTCACATGCCTTGAAATAAATTCTAGATATGTGTATATAAATATAACTCAATTTATACAATAGATTTTTTAAACTTGAAGTTAATTATGTGATTAACAAAAGGTAATGTGACTGATTTTGTTTATAAATAAAATGTCAGAATTTCTCAGGAGCCATCTTAGGAAGATATACTTACTCTAACAATGTTAACATTGCTAGAGATGTTACAGGAATTGCTATTTGAGTCTTGAAAAGCTTTAATCTATTTTTAACAAAGCCTCTGTAGTGGCAAAGCCTCCTTTGTCAGTGAGTTTGAACTTTTAGAAACATAGTCATTTGGTGACAAGTATGGTAAATCATGTAGGTGGATTGATTTTTTTTTGCTAAAAACAATGTAGAATAATAAATTAATAATAAAACTGGTTTTGAAAGCATTTCCCAGGAAAACTTACAAAATATGACCAATGTCTGCTTACACAATTATTCAGTATACTTGGTGAGTATGGAGACTTCTGGATTCTGTTTTATCTTTTAACGAAGAACCTTATTTTGCTCTTTTATTTTTAATATTTTAATTTAATTTGATTGTAAGTACATGATGAGAACTCAGTTTAAGACAGCATCCTACATTAAGAAGGGCACATGATGTAGTGAGCACTGGGAGTTATATAAGACTGATGAATCACTGAACTCTACCTCTGAAACTAGTAATACACTGTATGTTAATCAATTAAATTTAAATAAAAAAATAATGACTATCCTAATGCAATCATTAGAGACTAAAGAAATTATTTATTATGTGAATAAATAAGTAGTTGATCACTTTTCAAATTTAGATGTATAAATATTTGTATGTTATTGTTGTTTCTCTTTTTAAATCCAGACAGTTTCATGGCATATTTTGTGATTGAGTTAAGTTTAAAGTACTGAGTTGATTCATTTTGGTTCCTTGAAGTTCTCCTTAAAGTTTTTGTTTACCCTTGATTTCAGTTTCCCATATCAGCCTTATCAGAACCGAAGCCTTGCAGAGCAGCCAGGCAACTGACCCTGGACCCACCTCCCTCAGTGCCCCTCTGAGCTGCTTTTAAAGGATGACTTCCTTCCATGCAGAGATGCATCATGGTTGCCATAGGAAAAGAGAAAATGCCTAATTCTCTTTTGTCTTCTAGGTTTCTTGATACATAGGTAGGCACTGTCGCTCGTGGTTAAGCGTGTAGGTATAGATAGAACACCTGGGTCCAAGTCCCAGCCTTCCACCTGCCAACTGTGTGATCTCATCCAAGTTGCTTAATTGCTCTGTATCTCAGTTTTCACATGGGCAAACTGGAAAACCTCACAACTCCTAATTTATGGGGTTGTTGTAAGGTTTAAAGGAATTAACATATTGAAAATGTCTGGTACATGGTGAGTCTCAATGAACATTTGCCATTATCATTACACTGAAATAGATATACACAGTGAGCCTTTTTGCTGTTATAATTTCTTTTAAATTTAGAAATTTATGGAGAACGTTTTCTCATGTCTGTAAACGTGTCACAGCTCCTAGTATTTCAGCTTGCAGATACACCGTGATTTACTCGTTAATCCCTTGTGCTTGATATTTGGATGGTTTCTATTTTTTTGCTGTTTTAAATGATGTGATAAATTTGTTTATCCTTGTTTTCTTAATAGGATGTGTACATTTTTAATCCTTTTGATTTTTTTCTTCCAAATTGGCTGTAGAAATATATCGACTTGCATTCAGCATCTGTAGAGATGATGCGGATGTCTGTAGCCTACCACACACAGTCCCAGCTGCCTATCCAGCGTAATCCCTCCTCCACTATGTTAGTATATTAGCCGCCTCTGCACATACTGGATTCCCCTCATAGAAAAATAGCTTTTACTGGTTCGATCATTCAAATCATGATCAATGATGAATATATTAGGGATATATGTATCCCTAATGTTAGTTCTTTCACATTACTTTTCTCTTTAATCTTGGCTCCATTTCTCCAGTCTCTACTCCTCATTCCTTACCTCCCGTTCATATCTGTCTCTCCAGAAATGTTCAAGTTCCAACCTCAGAAACGTTCTTCAGACGTGCCATCACCAGAGTTCTTAGAAGCTTAGGGTCACTGTGGCACAAAGATCCGATCGCCCTTTTGCCAAATGAAATATAAGAGGAATTGCAAGAAGGCTTAGAACCAAAAAACCACAGAAAAACCATCAAGTAAGGGACAAAACAGATACAAACTGAAGGAACTTGTGTTATGGGGCATGATTTTAAGGTAAAGATTACAGAGAGAAAAGTCCTTTATATACTGAAACGTAAACATATACAAGAGACATTTTTAGTGTAAAAACAAGGCGTGGAATGGTCTGTGTCAAACACTGTGCTCCTATTGGCATCAGAAAATCAGGTCAAAGAACTATGTGTGTTGCTTGTTCATGCATAATGTCCCTCTGACAGAACACAAAAGACCCTGGTGGCTCTGCAGAAGCCCTGGAAAGGAAAACTGGGGCGTGCAGAACAGGGACGTGTAGAGATTGTTTCACTCTCTGTCCTTTTGCACCAAACAAATTTTGAATTACATGAATGCATTGCCTCTTCAAAAGTAGGAAAGTAGAACTTGAGGAAACTTTTCTCTCACAAGTGAGTATCTTGTGTTACTCCTTAACTTCCATCACGGTAGTGTCCTTTTTAGAAGCCACTTCCTTGGGGCTCCCGGTTAGCTCAGTCAGTTAAGCGGCTGCCTTTGGCTCAGATCATAATCCCAGGGTCCTGGGGTGGACTCCCACATCCATCCGGCTCCTGGCTCAGCAGGGAATCTGCTTCTCCCTCTCTCTGCCCCTTCCTCTGCTTATGTGCTCGATCTCTCTCTCTTTCTGACAAATAAATGAGTAAAATCTTAAAAAAACAACAAACCACTTCCTTTCTTTATCCTAAACTGTCTCATTAACACACATAATAAAGATCCCTTGAAACTAAAAGGCATTCTTCTGATGAAATTATTAATTGTAAATTTCAATTACCCACAGGCTAAATACAACAAATCTCTATCATAGAGAATCTTCTTTTTTTTTAAGTAGGCTCCCTGCCCAGCATAGTGCCCAGCACAGGGCTCGAACTCATGACCCTGAGATCAATACCTGAGCTGAGATTAAGAGTCAGACACTCAATAGGCTGAGCCACCCAGGCACCCCTCTGCCATATAAAATCTTTGCAGGTCATCTTCATTTTCATTTTGTTAGAAGAAAGCTAAGGACTTCTGGGTCCAGGGGACAGCAATTATTTACAGGTTTCATAGAATCAGTGGCAAGCAAAAGAGCTAAACTTTCCTTTTTCTTTCTTCCTTCCTTCCTTCCTCCCTCCCTCCCTTCTTTCCTTCCTTCCTCTCTCTCTCTCTTTCCCTCCCACCTCTCTTTCTTTCTTCCTCCCTTCCTTCTTTCCTCCCTCCCTCTCTCCCTTCCTTCCTTCCTCCCTCCCTCCTTCCCTTCCTCCC
>NW_019154086.1:19826347-19945782 GCF_002288905.1 Enhydra lutris kenyoni
TTTCTTTCTTTCTTTCTTTCTTTCTTTCTTTCTTTCTTTCTTTCTTTCTTTCTTCTTTCCAAAAAGAGGAAACTCATTATGTTTGGCTCCTACAGCTATATATTCTAAAAACATTTGGCTTTTTTTTTTTTTTGGAGGTACTTTAATCAAACACAACTCAAAATGATTCACTTGGACAAGTGGTCTTGATAGCAAGGAAAACAAACACTTTATGAAAACAACATCTATAAGCCTAAACTTCGTGTCTTTTATCTTTACTATTTTCTCTGAGTCTGGCATGAAACAGACACACACCAGCCTCCACAGGGGGTTAAACAGAGAACCATCCAAACATCACAAAGTGCCGTCCAGAATTTTGATGACTTCCATTCCCTGACTCTGGAGCACAATGCCTGGTTCGTGGTACAGAGACCATGATGTCCTGCCCCGGACAGATACTTGCCGCGAGTGCCAGAAACAGCAGTTCTTGTTAGCCCCCGGCACAAGATGCACACGTCTTAGATGGAGCCTCCATCCCTTTTCTAGGGCACTGAGCATAAATAGCTTGTTTTACATCTGGCTTAAAGTCACTTCTGCTCAATCTTAGAGGAGGGTCTTAGCTCCCACTTCATTTTAGGTCAGCTTTCAGCATTTATTGTAGCTCACTTGTTTAATTCACGAAGTTCTTATTTCTGTGTATTATCATACATAGGGATGGAGAGAGAGTTAAGGGATCTGGACATCTGCTTTCAGCGGGGGAAGCAGGACATATCCGAGGGCTAAGGCTTTGGTTCCTGGATTTTCAGATCTCAGAGAAAGGAACCTTCCCTGGAGCCTGAACTCTGTTAGAGACCACAAAGTAGCCTTTAAATCGGGTCTTAGATAGGGGGAAATTCTACACAGAAGTACACTGAATTGTGTGGAGTTGTGGGTATTCCTTGTTTCTTCTTTATAACTTTTTATACCTGTCAAATTTCCTACCGTGAGCCCACTCCTTAGCAGGACTGTAAGCTAGAGGGGTGGTGTTATCTCTCAGACTCTCTCTTTTTTAAGAAGCTTTTAAAGAGAGATAAGAATAAACATGCTTAGGGCTTGACATGAAATGAGGCCACGAGCATGGGGAGCCTGACTTGGAGTCGTTGCTCGGTGAACCCTAGTCTCCTCACCATCACGCCCCTCACGTCCCCTGTTCATTACAGAATCAGTGGTTTGATGTAGGACCAGCAGGCAGGGTCACTTCTGTCAGAGAAGATCTGTCCACCCCCGTGGTTTTCAGATTTTAGCATGAGTCAGAATCACTGTGAGGCCTTGTTCAAAACAAGCTGCTGGGTGTCATCTCTAAAGATCCTGACTCAAGAAGCCTGACGTGAGGGCTGAGAATTCGCATTTTTAACAAGTTCCCTGAGATTCTGCTGCTGGTTCAGAGGGCACACTTTGAAAACTGTGGCTCTACAGGATGCACAACAAAGGTTAATTTCAAATTATTCCAAGTATAAATATCTGATCTCTGTCTTCTCTCTCTCCCTTTCTGCCTCTCTCCCCACTCCTGCTTCAATTTTTTCATATTTGAGGGTTATAGAAACCACCAAACTCTGTGTTTCCCACCTCTGTATTTTTTGTCAACAGCTCAAGTCTCTTCTTATGTCAAAAAACCAGGAGGGAGAAATAATATTGTTATGCTTTAAGTATCTTGTTTCATTTAGATACCAAGAGAAAGAGAAACAAGCATTCTCTGGACATTCACTAATCTCAACTGATATTGTCTACTAATAAAAGATAGTCTCTTTGATGACTAGTGCCTTAAAAAAATTTTGGAAACTCTATAGGCACCCTGGTGCCAAGAAACATTTTTGACATTTTGGACTTGTTTAATCTTTGATCAATATAAATATTTGAAAAATAAAATGATCAGGAAAATGGCTAAGGAAAACATTTCAGGCCAGTGCTTGGAATAGTAGGTCATATTCAGTTTGGAGCCCATAAAAGCCCTCTTTGTCTTCCTAAACTCTGTAGGATAGAAGTTCTTTGCTTGGGAACTTGAAGTTGAATGCAGGATGGCATATTTGCTCATGTGCATTTTTCTGGGAAGAGGGTTCACGTTTTTCAATGGAAGGTCAAAGGGATTTTTTAACTCAGAAAGGGTTAATGGTGCCATGGAGGCTTGCTTGGCCAAAATCCAGATGTTAATTTTTTAGTGAAGAAAGCGAATTTCTAGCGAGGGAGAAGGAGCTGGTAGCATGGGCTGGTAAGCGGCCCATTGCAAGATGGATAAGGAGTGAACTCTGCCAATGATCCGTAGCAGGGAACCATTTTTATTGCCCTCATCTGTAACACCGAGGTAATAAAATACTTAGCTAGCAGAATAGTTCTCAAGTTCAGTGAGATATTTGCAAGGTGCTCAGCATAGTATCTGGCACACGTGGATGCTGAATAATGGTAGAAGTCCTAGCGTGCCGTACAGTGATCGTTACATTAGCACTAGAAGCAAAGCTCTCCAGCGCGTCTTTGGTTCCAGCTGAAGGATCAAAGGTCTCCTTCTGTGAGATAGTGTTATTACCCTCGTCTTACCAGTGACGAAACTGAGGCTTACTTCCAAAAGGACTCAGGGCAGGTTGTTCTTGCATGCTGTATCCATGTATTAGAGCCGTAGTTTCTGCCAGTAAAATCGTATCATATCATTCTGTGAAATACATAAATATTTCATCCATTCATCCATTGTGCTTTGTGGGGAGCACTGTGATTTGCAAGAACTCAACCTCTCAAACAAGCATGAGAAGCACTGGCCAAAGTGGTGTTTCAGAAAATAGCCTGTGAGAGGCTGGGAACCTCAATCATCTGGTTCTGAACCCGTGATCTACCTACTGAACCGCTTGCCTGGTTAGGAGCAACACTTGTATCATGCTCCTTGGAATTAGCTTTGTATTTAAGCAAAAACTTAGCTAAAAAAATGGAAATATAATACACATTGACACACAATAACAACACACTCATACTACTTAAAACATTTATTTTCCGAAAAGGTGACAACGGACTCCAAGCAAGATAATATTTTTTTTTGTTAAGATATAATGTATTATTTGTTCCAGGGGTACAGATCTGTGATTCATCAGTCTTACACAATTCACAGTGCTCACCGTAGGACATACCCTCCATCACCCAGCGACCCTATCCCTCCCACCCCCACTACCCCCCAGCAACGTCAGTTTGTTTCCTGAGACTAAGAGTCTCTTATGTTTTCTCTCTCTCTCTGGTTTCATCTTCCCCTCCCTTCCTCTGTGATCCTCTCTGTCTTGTTTCTCAAATTCCTCATATCAGAAAGATCATATGATAATTGTCTTTCTCTGATTGACTTATTTCACTTAGCATAATACCCTCTAGTCCCATCCACATTGTTGTAAATGGCAAGATTTCATTTCCTTTGATGGCTGCATAGTACTCCACTGTATATATACACCACATCTTCTTTATCCACTCATCTGTTGATGGACATCTGGGTTCTTTCCATAGTTTGGCTATTGTGGACATTGCTGCTATAAACATTGGGGTGCATGTGCCCCTTCAAATCACTACATTTGTATCTTTAGGGTAAATACCCAGTTGTGCAATTGCTGGGTTGTAGGATAGCTTTATTTTCAACTTTTTGAGAAACCTCCATGCTGTTTTCCTGAGTGGCTGCTCCACCAACAGTGTAGGAGGGTTCCCCTTTCTCTGCATCCTCACCAACATCTGTCATTTCCTGACTTGTTAATTTTAGCCATTCTGACTGGTGTGAGGTGGTATCTCACTGTGGTTCTGATTTGTATTTCCCTGATGCCAAGTGATGTTGAGCACTTTTTCCATGTGTCTGTTGGCCATTTGGATGTCTTCTTTGCAGAAATGTCTGTTCATATCTTCTGCCCATTTCTTGATTGGATTATTTGTTCTTTGGGTGTTGAGTTTGATAAGTTCTTTATAGATTTTGGATACTAGCCCTTTACCTGATATGTCATTTGCAAATATCTTTTCCCATTCTGTCAGTTGTCTTTTGGTTTTGTTGACTGTTTCCTCTGCTATGTAAAAGCTTTTGATTTTGATGAAGTCCCAATAGTTTATTTTTGCCCTTGCAAGATAATATTTTTTTTAAGATTCTATTTATTTCTTTATTTATTTGAGAGAGGAGAGAGAGAGCACGCCAGTGAGGGAAGGGACAGAAGGAAAGGGAGAGAGAGAATCCCAAGTTGAGCACTGAGCATGGAGCCCAAAGTGGGGCCTGATCCCAGGACCCTGAAATCATGATCTGAGCCAACCAAGAGTCTGACACTTGACTGACTGAGCCACCCAGGCACTCCAGAAAGATAATATTTTCAGCTAATTTGCACTCTGCTGATGATAATACTCAGCAGAAATGTTTGCTATTACTCCCAGCTAATGAATCTCTTATGTTTTTACAGTTCCTGCTTTTAGTAAAGGACCTCACAAATGGAGACATTAGGTTCTTGCTATTCAAAATGCGATCTATGCACCCATAGGATCAGCGTCCCCACGGAGCCGGTCAAAAATGTCAGACTCTCAGGCCCACCCAGACCTGTCTAATCAAATGTACATCTTAATAAGATCCTCAGGTGATTCATATGCACCTGAATACTTGAGAAGCATTTGTTTAGGTAGCCAGAAAGTTTTTTCTGGAGAGTGTGAGCCCATTTCTAGGGTGTGGAGATGATTTCTATTTCCTGCCTCTCGTCTTTCCAGCATGTGTGCAAGCTGGTACCAGGTGTGGCTCTTGGGTCTCTGGAAATGCTCTCTTGTTCTCCCTTGGTGGCTTCCAGCTTATGTTACATATGAAGATGCAGCCCTCTTCAACCAATCTTACTTGCCACCTTCTTCCGAAAAGCCCGGAACCCAGAGAATCAGAAACTAGGCAGAAGCCATCCATCCTCCAGCTGACCAAAACCCCTCTGGTCAGGCACTAAAGGGTTCAGGCTGTGCTTCCAGTGACAGAGCTTCTAGAGCAAATTTTTAATGACTTAAAATGAGAGAAATTGGGGCGCCTGGGTGGCTCAGAGGGTTAAGCCTTTGCCTTCAGCTCAGGTCATGATCTCAGGGTCCTGGGATCGAGCCCCACGTTGAGTTCTCTGCTCAGCAGGGAACCTGCTTCCCCATTTCTATCTGCCTACCTCTCTGCCTACTTGTGATCTCTCTGTCAAATAAATAAAAAATCTTAAAAAAAAAAAAGAGAGAGAAATTGCTACTGAGAATTCTAACCCATGATAACTAGGAGCTTGCTGAAGAGGAGAGGTTAGGAAGTGAGGAGTGGAGAGAGAGAGATTTAAAATTGAAACATTGTTTCAACTTTTGGTTTTAAGCCCTTGCTGGGGTCCTGTTCTAGCTGTGGGTGAGCCATTTACCTAATAGAACTTCTGTGTTTGGTCAAAGCGCTTTTCCCCATTTCCAAGAGTGCCGATTTTCATGGAGTATGTTTGCATCAGGGAAGAAAATCTGATCCTGCTCTTGGCCAAGAATAAGCTGACCAAGTGGATTCTAGAGCTGTCGTTTCAATGTCAGTATCACAAAGTGGTTACGAATTATTATTATTATTATTATTATTATTATTATATTTTATTGTTACTGTTATTAAAATTGTCCCCAACCTTGGGGAAGAGGCACCCCAAGGGACAGAGTAGATGATAGCAGCTCCCCAAAGAGGGAGGAAGAGAGAAAGCAGATGTAGACTTTGTGGGTGAGAGTCAAGAAGGATAATCCTTTTGGGGCCAGGTTTTGACAGGACTTTCTATTGCAGAAAGTCCTGTGTGGACTGCCAGGCTTGGGGCACTTACGTGGTTTGGTTGAGGTCATGGACCTATAAAGAGGCAGAGCTGGGACTGGAATCAAGTCCAATGGGTTCCTTGGCTTGGAGAAGTCCAGGCTAGAGAAAAATGTTTACTTCTTAAATGTCAGCTGACTCAGAATCATGTGGAGGGCTCGTTGAAGGTGCTGGACTCCACCCCAGTGTGTCTGACTCAGTGGGTTTACAATGGGATCTGAAGGGCTGCATTTCTAACAGATTCCCAGGCAGTGCTGATGCTGCTGGTCCAGGGACTAGACTTGGACAACCACTGCTCTACTGCCTCCCTCTACCAGAAGGACGGTCCTGACATTGCCTTCCTAACAGGCCCTTATTACCTTCCTAACCTCCTAAGGTGGGTTTGTCTGCTAAAAAATATTAATACATAGTGAGGACAGGAATGATCAGTGTCTACACTTTCAGATTTCTCCTCCCTTTTTAACATCCCTGCACCTCTTCCCCCTCCCAGCTTCTCAGTGGGTGAAGATTCTTGCTTGATGGTCAACTGCTATCTTCCTTTCTATCGTGCTGAATCCTGGAACTAGACAAAACTGAGGCTAAAGGAAGCCTGAGAGGCTGAACTCATGTACACAGTAAAGTGCTAAAGAGAGGGAGATGGATTAAGAATCCACTTTGGCTAGGCACTGGGAAGAGTCATGGAAGAGAACAGAGAGCAAGGGGCTTTAGAGAATGAGGGGCTTCAGAATCACCATAGGAGCTGAAAACAGGAGTGGAGGAGGGGAGAATGGCTTGTGGGCCATGGGCTAGATGACTTTCATGTCCTGTAGCTGATACAGTTACAGATTGAAGCTTGTTTTTGCTCCTTAACTGTTTCTTTGAATGCAATACCACATGACTCTGGGCCCTGGGGGTCCTAGGATTGATCTGGGACACAGACTTGGTCTTGCAGTAGTAATGATGTTTCTCTTCTGACTCATCCACACTGCAACCTCTAGTTCTTATTGCTTGCTACAAGCTGGGAAAGGATGCCCAAGGAAATTCAAGAATGCTGATGTTGCATATCTGTTTGAGTTACTCCTTAATCTATGCTAGGATTCTTCTCTGTTACTTCCAAATATTTAGTACAAGTCTACTATGCAAAACAGCATTGCCTTGGAGAATGAGGAAAAGGGTAGTATGTCTACGTTGGGCATAAAGAAATCATGGAAAGGACACAATGGATGAGAACAGTGATGAAAAAACAGAGGGGATGGAAATGAGACCAGAAGAGGAGGTTTGGAGTGAGAGGTGACAGGAGAGTACCAGAGTAATGTGAGTGCTCCTAGAAAATTTGTAGAAAGCACTGGGTTTCTTAGAGTTGTTTTGCTTGGCTATTAAATGCACAGATGAAAGACGGTTGGATCCTTTATGCAATTTTTGTCAACTCTTACAACTAATTTAAATGTATATCTGATTCGCCTTGAAACAAGGGGCCATTATGCTAAGAGACAAATCACTGGCAGGGCTCTGAGTTCATAGGAGCCCAGATGTGATGAAGAAAGAGAAAAACCTCACAGGAAAGCTGCATTTTGATATGTTCCCAGGTGGATTCGCCCTGATTAAAGAGATTTGGACATCTGGATTACAAGAAATCTTTAAAGAACATTGGTATTCTCAAAGGAACCCAGGGCCCAATTTAATGTAACCAGTTAGTTTTTAGACCAAAAATCATCTGCCTTGCTCTGCAATACTTGGAGACCAATTTTACTTTCAAGCACACTGACATGATATCAGATCCTTGTATTTTTCGAGGCCTCAGCTTCCCATAATTTCGGTTTTGCTGCCTTCATTGAAAACCTACTTTCCAGAGTGAAAAACTGAAAGAAGTATCCTATTTTATGATATGTTGTAATTATATTCTTTATTGTATTATTGTCACATCTATCATTATTATATACCAATTATATCTCATAAAAATGGCCTGGGTCCACAGTTCAGGATGCCTATGCAAGCCAAAGTGTGATTCTGTTTGCTCCACTCCCCCCACATTCTTCACTTCCTTTTGTCTTCTCCTCTGCACATCTGCCCTTCCTTCTCAGCTCTTCTTTTCACACCCACAGAGAACCTGATTCCAGTAGTGAGAAAAACTTGTGAAACAAATATTTGGGTTGTATTACAAATCAGTTGTCATTTGTTTTCCATTTCCTCTGACTATTTACATCTGCCTCCCTGCCTGGGTTTATCACAAGAGGGGAATGGTGCATTCCACCCAAGAGGGAGGGTGCCTCAAGCCTCAGTGTACCAACCAAAACAGTAGGTCTCCACAGCACAACCACGTGCTTAATCCAAGTGTTTGCTAGTACAAGATTTTCATTTTGGCAATATATTGGAAACCTTTTCTTTTTTTTAAAAGATTTTGTTTATTTATTTGAGAGAGAGCGGGAGAGAGAGCAGAGTGAGAGAGCACAAATGGGGGGCTCGGGGTAGGGGGAGGTGAGGGAGGGGGCAGGGGAAGAAGCAGGCTCCCGGCTGAGCAGGGAAGGGGACTATGCAGGGGCTGAATCCTAATACCCTGGGATCATGACCTGACCCAAAGGGAGATGCTTAACCAACTGAGCTACCCAGGTGCCTCTATTTGCAACCATTTGAAGCTTGCTCTCTGAAGGAGATATGGGTGCAAATGGAGTTCTGCCAATGGCAACCAGTTTTGTAATGTAACATGTTTTACAGTCATTTGGAATTTGAATTCCATATTTGGAATTATGAATCCCATGGTAGGTACCATTTTATGTCTTACTTTGTTTTTCTCAATATTTTATAATATAAAATTATCTCGTCATAAGATTTGTTTGTAGAGGAAAATACCCTTAATGGCTGCATTATACTCCAGTGTACAATGTAGCAACATTTATGTAATCTCCATCTATTTTGTTAGATAGTTAGGTAATTCTCAGTCTCTTACTAAAATAAACCATGCTGCAATGAACATCTTGGTGAACAAAACCACCATCTGCATTTGAGACCCTTTTCATGAGCTTGTCACCTTGAAGTGAAATTTTTTGGCCAAAGAATATGAACATTTTGAGGGCTCTTGATGCATATTGTCAAATTGTTTTCCAGGAAATCTGCACTACTTTACTACTCCATATCCATTACCTCTGTCTCTGTCTCCAGCCTCTTCATGAGTAGTGGAAGAACAAAAGGTGAAATGCTTAGTCCACAGTATTTGGTAGCGGGTAATGACTCAGTCAATGGTCATTGGTGATGATGTTGAGGATGTACAAGCTTAATATCACGATTGTTTCTCCCCTTCTGTCTCTGACTCTTCATGGAGGTCCAGAGCTCCTGTGGTGCTCTCGGCTTTTCTCTGTTGTACCTTATCAGCATAACCAGAATCATCTGTTTATGTCCCCTTCCTGCAGTGCACTGCGAGGGACAGACAACCTAAGGTGATAAATTTCTTGAAACTGGGGTTGTTGGAAAGAAAATGATTTACAGTCTTACCTGCCCTGGATTTCCAATAGGTGTCTTAAAATTGTAACTCAGTGGTTCTGAGCTCAGGCTGTACAACAGAGTCACGTGGGAACTCTGTAAGCAATACCAGAGCATGGCCTTTGTTGATTTAGGGTGGGGCCTGATTTTAAAAATCCTTCTCAGACAATTCTAATAAAAGCAAGGGGTGAGAATCGTAACCCCAAAGATGAGCAGTTTGGACATGGCATCTATGGACAGACTTCTTTGGAAGCCAGCTGCCTTTCCTGCTGTCTCTCAAAGGTCAGACCAAGAATATGGGATAAACTCCTAAGAGGCCTCAATCTTCAACATGTTAGCAAATATTTACTAATCAACTAACCCCGTCTAGAAAAGCTATATTTTTCTCTGCATTCATAGTAAATTCCATAGTACCTCATGAGGAAGAAAGTGAAGCTCAAAGTGGTTAATTAACTTGCTTGTTAATCTCTGCTATTAAGAGGCCTATCGAGAATCAAACCTAGGACCCCGAACCCCCTGATTTTTCTACCCTTAAAGAAAAATTGTACTCGTCTCTTTGTACCATCTCTTGTGTAACCAATTCTGATTTTAATTTTTTTTGCTGTGTGGGGCCAACTTGGTTCCTCATTTCCAAAGAAGCTTGTCAATGAAAGTGCCCCTCTCCCCTGACAAACAACAACTGTATCTTGATCAGTTACTCTGGGTGTGTTCTGGACATAGCCTAAGAGGAATGTAGCTGTATCTAGTCATCGTTTTATAAATATTGATGAAGAGTGGTACAAATGTTTTAAAGGAAACTTTATCTGAAGGAGTGCCTTGGAATTCAGCTGTTTCTTTTCATGTCTTTGATATCTCCTACCCCTAGCTCTGAAATCCAAACAGCTAAGAGTGGGCCAAATCCCAATGTTTATTCACTACTGTGGCACCTGCAATTCTGTCCCTGGTAGGCTTTGAGGCAGGATGACACCAGGGAAGGCATTTGGCACATTCAGCCATCATCCTTGAGCTGTGACAAATACTTCATAACACAGTGGCTCCACAGAAGGAGGTACTGAGCTACAGATCACTCTCCTCACTCCTTTTAGCCTACAGATAGGAGAAAAGAAAAAGCCCATTTTATAGCAGAGAAAACTGAGCCGAAGAAACATTGCTCAAGTTGCCTGAGGACAGTCACACTGGCCATGCTGGAAGGGAACTTGTGCCTTGGATGGTGGTGGTCCTCTGGGAGCTTGGCCACCTTCATCATTTTCCTCCATTAGCTGCTCATGTAAAAGTTGGTGACCAAAAAGTATCCACAAAGGAGTTTAATGCTGCCCTGGTTACAGTAGCAAAGTTGGAAACAATTTAAATGACAAAAAAGAAGGGGAGTGGTTGAGGGAAAAAATATGGCTTACTGATTGTCTGAAATACATAAATATTAAAAATAATAGTTAAGAAACAGTTTTTAAATAACTTGGGAAAATGCTTCAAATAGGAATGATTTTCCTGGGTCTTCTTCATCTTCTTGACCTCTAAGCCTGTGGTACTCAGAATGGGGCTCACTGACCAGTGGAATCATGCAAATACAGAATCTCAAGCCCCAGCCCAGGCCTGCTGAATCTGAATCTACATTTTAACACCCTCTTGGCGAGTCACACCGCATTAACTTTTCAAAAAGCACTTACCTGAGTAAGGAGTTCTCGAAGATTCAGTCCTCACACATCTTCTCTACTCTAAATACATTTGTGCCTTGAGCTAGTGATCCACCACCTGGAGGCACAGAAAGTTTCTGATCCCCTTGGCCTTGAGCTATGGCCTTGGGGACTGGCACTTGTGTAAGCACTTCAGGTGTTTTAAAAACGAGGACAAGGGGCACAGGGGTGGCTCAGTGGGTTAAGCCTCTGCCTTCGGCTCAGGTCATAATCCCAGGGTCCTGGGACTGAGCCCCGCATCGGGCTCTCTGCTCAGCGGGGAGCCTGCTTCTCCCTCTCTCTCTGCCTGCCTCTCTGCCTACCTGTGATCTCTGTCTGTCAAATAAATAAATAAAATCTTAAATAAATAAATAAAAAAAAACGGACGAGGTTGAGGTCCACGGTCTATGTGATTTCCCCAGTGATGGAACTGTAAGCTGGAAAATGCATGGTATCAAAGAACATGTTCTGTGTGATATTAATTATGGAAAAACACATCAAGAAAAGACTGGAAGAAAATATACCCCTCAATTAACTGTGGTACAATTAGAGGTGGGGTTTTTTTTTGGGGGGGGTGATGAGTTTCTTTCTACGTTTCTCTATATACAGATAACAAACCTCAGGCCACAAAATCAGGTGTGTAAGAGATGTAACTTTATTTTTATATACTACAAATTAATTTCTACTTTGAGCCCAATTCTGCTTGTGATGAAAACTCTTCAGTCAATTCCAAGGAAACCCTGTCCAATAAAGTTTTGCTCAATCTGGCCGCCACTGGCCGGCAGCAACACTGCCCATCAGAAAAGCTGCCCCTTCAGGCCAATGCAACCCCGTCCTAGCAGGAGTGCGATGGCAAGGCACCTACTCCATTTTGGCCTCTTCCCGCTCCCTGGGTGGGGTGTCTCCATGTCATAAACAACCTGCATTCCTGTGTATGGTGGTCCTGGGCTCAGCTCATATAAGACCCTACTTTTCATCCAGTATTTTAGGTAAATTCCAGGAAGTTTGGTGATGGTGCTGGATTAGGAGGGAGGGAAGGAAGGCGTAAAGTCTGGCAATTCATCACTAACATTGTCCTTGTTCCAGTGTCCTGATTCCCGTCTGGCCTTGAAGAGAGTTGGTTGACCAGACTGATGCTAGCAGTTCCTTCCTGTTCCAAAGCTTCTGGAACTACCTGGCTGTTCAACAAGGCTCAAGGGAAACAGGAAGTCTGCGAGGCTGGGTCAGCCCCAGCTTCCTGAGATTCCTGCGGCCATCGCCCATGTTGCATTTGGGGTTCCTTCGTCACACTTGCTGCCCTCCTCAGCCCCACTTGTGTACCTCAAACCCTCCTGTGGGTTTTGTCTCCCCTCCCCCAGGACTGGCTGGGGCTGGGGCAGGAGTGGGCAGAGCACAGAGCCGCTTTTCCGTGCAATTCTTTGTGTTTCTACCCAGAGAAACTTTTGCTCCGCTGAAGCAGGCGGACTGTCTTGTGCATCATCTGCCACATTCTGAATCTACTGTTTATTCACAGGCTTCCTTCCTGGTCTAGGATTTACAAACCAAACTTTGACTTTAGTCCCCAAAGGTATCCCTTCCCCTTTTCACCAGTTTCACCCTTATCTGGCTTGATTAAAGCCTCCAACTGAATGGGGGAGGGAAGGAGTCTCCTAAGGAAACATGGGGGGGAATGTGGAGATCTTAAAGTACTGTCTTTACATGTACTTTCCATATATATTTATGTAGGTCTCGACAAGAAGCCAACAAAATGAGCTGCAGGAAGAAATCTTGCAAGGATTATTTTATAGAGAAGGTTATGCTTTTTTAACAATCACTTTCCCCTTTATTCTTTTCCTGATGGAAGGACAGCTACTACGGAACATTTACTGAACACTTATTCTTTGCTAGGCATTCTCGAGAGGGCTTTGTGTGTGTCAGCTCACTGACTCCTCTCTATGACATGATATTATCATCACCGAATTTGGGATGAGAGAACGGAGACATGCAGAGGTGACAGAACTTGCTCAAGGCCTCACATCTTGCAACTGGGGACTGACACTCAGGATCCAAGGCCGGCAGCTCCGGAAGAGCCCTGCCTGGGAGCCTGGCTCTCAGTCTTACCCAAGTGTATGCTTTCCAAAGTGAGAAGATTCTCCATGGCCACTTGAAGTTCAGAGGCAACAGCCTTTGCTCCCTTACAAAGCCGTATAAAAAATATTTATTTTCTAAAAAGTCATTAGTAACTGTGGATATGTTTTTGCAGGTGGCCTGATGTCTGTTATTCAAGGAAAGATAAGGTTCATGGTGAGAACCTTATATTGAGAAGGATTTTGGCTCATTCCTCACAGGAAGCCCAGTTTTCTCACTAAATTTTGTTGATCAAAATGGAACAAAGGCCACAAAACCCAATGCTGGGTGAGAAATGCAGCATTCCCTCCTGGGTGCTTGCGGACACTCACGGAGGTGTCAAGGAACCACACAGTTTGAGGGGGGCGGCAGAGAGCTTTGTGCTACCTAATTTCATCTCACCTAGTGAAAAGTTGATTTCAAGCTCTCCTACCCATGAAATCACCGACAGCCAACAGCTAGGACAGTTCCAGTGGGAGGAAAACAACACAGGGTAACGGCTTCACCCGGGGTGTTTGGATGGATGCACACAAGTCTCCCTGGAGGCCTTATGTGATGGGAGGACAGTGGGTGAATTTCTTTGAGAAGCAGCTGGTACAGAGACACCATTTATATCGGTTCTCAGTACAGATTAATTTCCATCCTAGCTCCCTCTTTGGAAATTAGAACTGCACTGTGGTCTAGTTGTAAGAGTTTCATTAAAGAGCTTTCCTTTTCTTTTAAAAAAAATGTTTTTAATTAATTTATTTTGGGGGTGGGGCAGAGGAAGAGGGAGAGAGAGAGTCTTAAGCAGGCTCCATATTCTGTGCAGAGCCCGCCATGGGGCTCGATCTCAAGACTATGAGATAATGACCTGAGCCAAAATCAAGTCAGATGCTTAACCAACTGAGCCGGCCAGGCGCCCCAAGAACTTTCCTTTATGTTCTCCTTTGTGCACAGGCTGCCATAACAAAATACCACAGACTGGGCAGCTTCAACAACAGAAATTTATTTTCTTATAGCTCTGGAGGTTTGAAGTCCAAGATTAAGGTGCCAGCAAGGTTGTGTTCTAGTGAGGCCTCTCTGTCTGGCTTGAAGAAAGCTGCCTTCACATGACTCTTCCTCTATGTTCATGAAGTGAGAGAAAGATCTCCGGTATCCGTTCTTATGAGGACACTAGTCCTAGGCAATTAGGGTCTTATCCTCATTGCCTCATTTGATCTTAATGATCTGCTCAAAGGCTCTATCTCAAATACAGTCACTTTGGGTGTTAGGGCTTCAACATGGGATTTGGTGAGGGGGCACGATTCGGTCTATAACTTGTATTGGGGCTGTGCTAGGAGGTGAGAATAGTGATTTATGAAGACATTTCAGTCTCTGGGCTCAGGAGCTCCTACTCTAGGGACTGACTCCATAGCCGTTAGAGTTGTGAGGGCCCTGGACACAGACATCTGCATCCCATGGTAATTCCTGTGTGGCCTTTCTCTTGGCTAGATCTTAAGCAAGCCGATTTCACAAATATTCTGGGTGAGTGGTGGTGGAGCTATTTTCCTGGGGCTGGTGAAGTTGTACATTAAGACCCATAAATTCTCTCATTTGTGTTGCACCGTTTCCTTGATTGTAGCTACAGGTTAGATTGGAGCAGCACCTTGGCAGAGGGTTGTCGCAAGATAAGGAGGCTACCAGCCCTTCTCAAAAAACAGCTGTGTGGAAAAGGGACATTCTAAAGAAGATACACCAGACAGAGAAAAATGGATGCTACACAGACCCAAAGACTTTTAAGCTCTTCACTAGATGTGACTAAATGTCCACCCTGTAGCCCAAAAATGTCCTTGAATTTGACACTTGAGGTTGGCCACAGCCGGTCTGGTAAAACTGTCAATCAACAAAGAAAGAAGGGCCTGGGAGTGCACTAACTACCCTTCCGCCACGAGGGGGCGAGCACGGCCTCCCTCTCCTCTGAGGAATGAGGGAAGGACGTACTGTGCTGGGAATATGGCTTTAGGGTGGAGCGTTCAGGGTGGTATTGGGGGTGGGGCTCAGAAGTTGTTGTGGTTTTTGGGGAGGGATATCAAATACTGAATTACTTAAGGAATAATATAGTGTATATTGACTTGGCCTTGACCTTTTTAAACCTAGCAGTCCCTATATACTAGCTCCTGAAGAGTTCTGGAGAGTGATGTCCCAAACAAATAACTGTTCATCTTAAGATAACTGACTTATTTGTGTGAGCCTGTTGTGCATCATGCAGGAGAATGCTATGCACCTATGCACACACACGCACACACGCACACACATTATTAGCCACGTTCACTGACTTAAATACATTAATACAACACACTGTCTAAATATTGCCTCTGTTTGAAAAAAAAAATGTATTTAAGCCGAGTCTTTTCAAAATACACCTGCAGTGAAAATAGTGCCTATATTTCAGAGAGCCTTTAAATAAATAGTAGTATATCAACTTATGCTACCAAATGCTAGGAGGAGATGAGTCATCCAGCCAGAGACACTGATCACAGGTAACCCCAGGTCCTACTCCTCGCTCCCCGCCCCCCAACCCACCATCCCCTAACCTTTCCTGGCTCACAAATTTGTGGCTCATGGTCAGTACCAGAATTGACTGGTACTCCTCATGTTCTTGGGCCTGCCTCCTCAAGTCTCCCAGACATGGTAACTTGCTTTCTTCTCTCAAATACTGAAGAGAAAACCTCCAAGGGCTTCCTTCTTTATATTTGGGATTATGGGATAAAAAGATTGAAAGCATAAAGCCAGATTTCCTTGGAGCATTCTCGATGGGGCTTGCCCTCCTCACTTCAGCTGCAGGAGGTGATAGTTACACAAAGGGGTAGGCTGAAGGGCAATGGCCCTGAGAGTTGTAGGGCAAGGGAAGGAAAGCTTGCTCCAGGTGGGTCAATATCAGGCCTGATCCTGTCCGTGTCATTACATCACTTAATCTTCACTCTGATTTGCAGGCTTTCTAGTACTATTTCCATTTTATATAGGAGGAAACAAAAAACCAGAGAAGCAACATACCTTCTAACAGTCATACAGATCTGCCATTTGAACGTAGACATTCTGAGTTGAAAACTAGCATATTTTTCAGTCCTGGCTTCAGTGATTATTTTTTTTGTTTGTTTTTTGTTTTTAAAGATCATATTTATTTATTTGGCAGAGAGATAGAGAGAGCAAGAGAGCACAAGCAGGGGGAACAGCAGGCAGCAGCAGAGGGAGAAGCAGGCTCCCCCTGACCTGGGAACCCGATGTTGAACTCAATCCCTGGGATCATTATCTGAGCTGAAGGCAGACACTTAACCAACTGAGCTGCCCAGGCACCGTGTCTTCAGTGCTTTCATCTACTTTTCCGGAACTACCTGAAATCTTCTTCCTTATTCTCTAACTTTTCCATTTGCTAGTCTCCGATGCCTTCCTTATTCTCTAACTTAAACCTATCGGCAATGACTATGCAAATGGTGATAACAGTTGAATTTTACTGATCACTTACTACAGGCCAAGCAATGTGCTGAGCACCAAGCCTTCCTCACCCTCCACCCTCAGAGCAGCTCTCACAAACATTGGTACCAAGGTCACCATTGCAGAGCAGAGACACCCGATGCATAGGGGTGTTAGGAATCTTGCCCAAGGCCATGCAACGTGCAAGTGATTGAGCTGGGATTTGAATTGCAGTGTAACTGTCTATAGGCCCTAGGATTTAAACCACAGTGCTATCTATCCTTTTCATCACAGAAGTATTAAGTCTATGGAGAAAAACTCAGGGCTATAGGATTATTCAAAAGAGCCTTTAAAAACCTAAAATAATAGCAAAAAGGAGACCAATTGTATCTTTATGTGGCACAGTATATTGATGCAGCTGGCAAAAATGTTTACCTGCTAAAATAGGAGGCTTTCCAACTCTCCCTGCTTAGGAAAATAATCGGCCATCATTATTTTCATTTATCGTGTTCCTGTATTGGAAATTCCTGGAGTCTGGTTTTAACTGCATGGGAAGCCAACATGGACTATTACTGTTTGTCAGAAGCCCCTTTCATCATTTCTATAACCAGTCAGCGGGCTCATCCCTAGGAACCTAGTTGTTTTTTTTTTTAAGATATTTTTTATTTATTTGACAGACAGGTCACAAGTAGTCAGAGAGGCAGGCAGAGAGAGAGGAGGAAGCAGGCTCCCTGCTGAGAGGAGAGCCCGATGCGGGGCTCGATCCCAGGACCCTGGGATCATGACCTGAGCCAAAGGCAGAGGCTTTAACCCACTGAGCCACCCAGGTGCCCCCTTAGGAACCTAGTTTATGCGTGTTTCTGGTTCAACGAATGCTTTCAAGTAATTGAGATTGAGGGAGTGGATGGTTATTTTGTTGTCAGCTACTAGCATCCGGCTATAAAACAATGATGTGAGGAATGATCAAGGGGACATGGAAGTATGACTATCATTGAACTTGAGTTGATCTGTCTTGACCCACTGAATTTGAGTCAATTGGTCTGGTATTCTCCTGTCTGCAATGCTGGGGATGAAGTAGATGAATCCCTTCTTCCCAGCACCTTGAAAAAAAATCAGACATCAAACTGGATCTCAGCAGCCAGTCAACACTCCTGGAGTAATATTTTAAACCTCCCTAACAGTATTTCAAAGAACAAACAAAAAGATGTGTATTACCTGGGGTCAGATGGGTACGACCTGAATATCTAGGATAGGACTAGTTCTGCTAATGGGTGAGCTGAGCATGAAGAAGGATTTGTTAAGGAGATAGACACTGAACAGGATGACTGTGCATGGCATCTGTCCCAAGGCAACAGCCCAAGGAAGAGAACTCACTTTAATTCCCTAGGTGGCAGCAGCCAACAAGGATTTAGAAGTCTGCGAGGGTGTGGCATCTTAGGGAAGGGTACCTTCTGGAGACACAAAGAGACTCTGGATTTACTACAGAGTTTAAGATTCTGAGCTGGGTGGTGAAGAGTGTGAGAAGGGGAGGCAAGTCACAAGGAGGAGTTAGACTCAGGAAGTCTGCATCTAAGTCTGGCTCTGCCACTGGCTGGCCGTGGGACCTGGGGCAGCTCTTCTGTCAACAAATACCACTCCGCAGGTCATTGTCCTCATTCTCACCTTTATTCAAATAAGTGGGGTTGAATGAAGTTACTTTTAAGTACTTTTTGAGATTACATGGCTCACAATCTGATGATTCCCTGACATTTTCATCACATTCTTTTCAATGAAAGAACTTGAGTACATTGGAGGGAGTTGTGGAGGGAAGGGCAGAAGGTGTGTGTTGGAGAGAGAGGCATTATGCCATTGTCATTTTAAGAGCCTTATGTCCAGAGAATATGCTGACCTTCACAAACTAGGACACTGTTGTTGTCCTACCATTGGCAAAGGTGGTTTTTCTGTGGTTGGTGACATAATGTGGCACCTCTCACTCCCTGTCATTTGGACCTCCTTGAAGTCCAGCCGTGAGACATAAGAGACAGAGCTTTTTATCATTGTTTTCCAGCCAGCTGAGCTTGTGGCTAAGCAATGACAGTAATAATTCTTTGTTCTCTTCCCATGTGCCAGACTCTGCTAAGCCCTTAGTATATTTCACATGCATATATCTCTTATTCTACCTTTAAGTCCCTTTTAATTATCCATGTTGAAACAAAACAACCTCCTAAGCCAAATTCACCTGAATAATAGTCGATATGTACAATGCTTAGTATGTTCTAGGCACTATTCTAAGTGCTTTACATGTATTATTTTATTTAACCCTCAAAACAACTCTATGGATTAATATTTGTACTTAACATTATTTATATTTATAGATGGAAATTGAGGCACAGAGAGGCTAAATAACTTCCCAATGTCACACAATTGATACATCACATAACCAGGGTTTAAACCCAGGCACTCTGGCTGTAGGATTCCCCAAGACACCACACTTCAAAGAAGGCTAGTGATCTATGCATACTGCTTCTATTTTTTTTCACACTAGGTTGAAAGCAGACCCCCCCCCCAAACTTGGTAATTTATTATAGAGACATTCTGATTTAATATTGTTCTCTTGCTAAGATTTATAATTTGGGAGTGTAGTTACAACAAATTCTACCACCACTCCACCAAAACAATATGACTCTCCTTTGGAGTATCTGTCTGTCTATCTATCTATCTATCTATCTATCTATCTATGTGTGTATGTGATTGGAAAGGAAATAGTTGTTGGAAGATGGAGAAGCACCATTAGGACATTAGGAGGAAAGGAGCAGATGCCTTGCATTGCAGGATTATCTGAAGGGGGATGTCATTGGCTTGGATGAGTCCTTTACAACAGGACACAGATATGAGAAACAATGAAGGATTGTGAATGACAGAAATACCAACGGTTTCCTTGAAGAAATATAGCCAGAGTCCAACACCACACCGGAGGAACCCCAGCGAATTTCCCAAGTCAAGTAGGCTGAGGACACTCAGACTATACTTCTAAGGCTTTTGATTCTGACTATAGAAAAATTAGTCCACTTCATGGACGTCTCTTACTTAATATTCTTTGGAGGACTTCTCTGTGGAGTTAGGCTGGTATTCCAAACTCGAAATGTGCCCATTTTCGAGATGGAATGAGTGTGAGAATGATTATTCTACTGGTCTGCAGCTCACGGCACCCTTCATCCCTCCCAGAACCCAGGAAAATAGCTCAACATTTCAGTCAAGTTGCCTCTCCTTCCCATTCTGTCTCCTTAACCTAAAAGCAACTCAAGTGTTTATGTGATGTCTGCCAGAGGCCAAGGTGATCATAGGCTTCTGCATATTTTGTTCAGTATTTATGCACCTCAGAGGTGGTTCAAATCCAGTCTCAGAGCCAAATTGGCCATTGGCCATTGCCTTTGGTTTCCCCATAGGGAGAACTTGTTGCCCAGCCAAAGGCTTTTATTCCTGAAATTTTTAAATCACAATCTATATCCGTTCCTTAGGGACGAAACTAGCAAAGGCTAATCTCGCTGCTGTGAGTTTATTACTTAAATGTTACTGTTTGGAGCACACTGTCCCAGTGATTCTTGGCAAGTCAGCAGAGTTTTTCTCCAGCTGCAAACCGTTTGGGTTTTAACTGTATTAAGACTGAAAGCTCGGGGCGCCTGGGTGGCTCAGCTGGTTAAGCGACTGCCTTCAGCTCAGGTCATGATCCTGGAGTCCTGGGATCGAGTTCTGCATTAGGCTCCCTGCTCAACAGGGAGTCTGCTTCTCCCTCTGACCCTCTCCCCTCTCATGCTCTCTCTCTCTCTCTCAAGTAAATAAACAAAATCTTTAAAAAAAAAATTAAAAAAAGACTGAAAGCTCATGCAATGTGCTTCCTACATAGAGCCTCTCTCACAGTTGCTCCTTGGAAGATGTTTTTAAAAAGCCATATTAATCCCAGGAGAACCTGTGGTGCCAGGAAGGAACAGAAATGGGAGTAAGTGCCATTTGAGATGTATCCTTGACTTCCTCTGTGTCTTGTCAGTACCCTGTACCTTTGGCTTGGAAGGAAAATATTGAAAGGTTTCTGTCGATTTATTCTCTCCTCAGTGTCTGAGGGAAGATTCTCGAGTTCTAGGGACAGCTGAGTCAGCTCCCTCACTCTAGAAGATGTCACCTAACCTCCAATCTATATACGACATCTTGGCTTTTAAAGGGTTCTTGGCAAAGAAACCTGATTATTTATCATTCATTATTCTGAAGTTATGAGGCCATTCTCTTTCAGAAATGCATATTCTTTGGCATTATTTCAATAGGTAATAGTAGAAAACATGGTTTAATAGGTAATAGTTTCTCCAATATTTCCTAGTACTACGAGGCTCCTCCAAACACACATTTTCTTGGTGTTTCGCAGCAGCTCTACTGAGGTAGGTTATTAGAATTTCTTTTGTTTCTTTAAAGATGTATTTATTTGAGAGAGAGAGTTGGGGGGAGGGGCAGAGGGAGAGAATCCCCAAGCAGACTCCACACTGAGCCTGGAGTGGTGGAAGGGCTTGATTCCACAACCCTGAGATCATGACCTGAGCTGAAACCAAGAGTTGGACATTTAACTGACAGAGCAACCCAAGCACCCCTAGAATTTCCAACTTGTTATCTGAAAAATAAAGACTGGACAAGTTAAATGATTTGCCTGAAGCCACACAGGTGACAAACAACAGGCCCCAAACTCGAATTCAGGTGTCCTGACTCAAAGGCTAGCATGCTTTGACCACCTTCACCTTTTCCTTCCCCCTCACAACCACCAATCTGCTCTTGTTTCTGTGAGTCCAGTTTTTTTTTTTTTTAGATGGGAGGGGTTCTACATTGGAAGGAAGCAGGATGACATTGGGGAGGTTAGAGGATAGTAGGGAGGGATGGGTGGAGACCTTCATTACCAAGAAGCCAGGAGTTCAGCACTAGAACAACTAGTTTAGCATCTGATCCAGTTCTACTACCTTGTCAGTTCTTTTTTTCTTTTTTTTTAAAGATTTTATTTATTTGACAGAGAGAGAAATCACAAGCAGGCAGAGAGGCAGGCAGAGAGAGAGGAAGCAGGCTTCCCGCTGAGCAGGGAGTCTGATGCGGGGCGTGATCCCAGGACCCTGAGATCATGACCTGAGCTGAAAGCAGAGGCTTAACCCACTGAGCCAGGGTGTCCCTTCCTTGTCAGTTCTTAAAATGAACGGCAGATTACAGAGCTTCCACAGACAGGAAGTTGGACTCTAGTGAGAGGTTCCAGAGGGAGGGCTTCTTGTGGGAGAGACAAGTCAAAGAGGCATTTCTGTGGCCACTCTTGGAGGAAGGAGAGTAAATATCAGGGATTATGGGACTAGCCCTTGAGAGTACAGGTGTGCAGGAAATGTTGATCCTGAGGCACAAGCTCACAAAAATAGGAGTTCTTACATTAGGGTTTATGAATCCCTTGAAATCAAATGCAAAATTATCTGTGTGTGTGCACATATGTAGGCGTTAGGAAGAGTGTCCATAGCTTTTATTGGAGAGTCCTGTGACTCTAAAAAGATTAAGAGCAACTATCAATGCAATTAATAGGATCCAATTTTGAAGGATTGGAGGAGAAACTGGGAAACAAACTGATGACATCAGTAAAGCTAATGGAAAGGGATTGGTCAGAAGATGAGAAGACTATGGACTTTCTCTGCATTGTTTGACTTAGAAAAGTGAATATGTGTTACTTCCATGATTTGGAAAAGTTTAAACAAAAGAAGAGAAAAATTTCCAGTTGAAAAAAAATGAGCCACTCTAGACCAAATAAGATATAACTGTTCTTCCTGAGTGGCTGGTTACAGAGAAAACACATAGGAAGGAGCCCTGTTTTGGGGGTTGAGGGGGCAGGGGTGAGGAAGGGGCGGGTGCCCAAGACAAAGGGAGTTCGTGGGAAGGTGAAGAAAATGTCTGCTGTGTGAGGCAACTTACCTGAAACCAGAGAATGTTTCCCTGGAGGCCAAGGGGGAAAGAAATTTCCTCATGTAGAGACACTAGAGCCATTGACTTGAAGAGAGGGTGAAGGGTTGATTGACACTGGGACATGGGTCAAGTGACCCTTAGAGCCAAAACTAGGAAGCAGCTCATAAGGACCAGAATCTTTTTTTAAAATTTTATTTACTTTAGTTATTTATTTGACACACACACAGAGCGAGAACGTAAGAGAGAGAGCACACAAGCTTGGAGAACAGCAAAAGGAAAGGGAGAAGGAGAAGCTGACTCTCTGCTGAGTGGGGAACCTGATATGGGCCTTGATCCTAGGACCTGGGATCATGACCTTAGCTGAAGGCAGACACTTACCACACTGAGCCATCCAGGTGCTAATAAAGACCAGAATCTATAGAGCCGGCTAGATCCAATAAGCTCACACTGTCTTCCAGGAATAATGCTCTCTGAGGAGGTTCTCTGGCCATTTGGGAAGCACGGAAGACCAGTGAAGGTCTGCTTCACCTAATTGGGTAGTGTTGAAATCCTCCAAATAAAAGAGACCTAAATGTTTATTTGGGTAGCCAATAAGGAAAGGGAGGTTGGGAACACTGTGCCTTCTGTCAGATCATGTCTTAATGGAAGAGGACACCCAAAGTATGGAGTAGGAGATAGACCAGGAAAACTGAAAAGGAGATAAATGCAGGTTGAATCCTTGGGACCTCTGGGAAAGAAGAATGGGGAAGAGAAGGGAAGGTGGGGGAGTGCCTGCTGGTGGGCCTCTGCACCCTTTAACAAGCCAACTTGTGGTCTGCATTCAGACCACCAAGGAAGCTGAGCCAAACCTATATTGGACGTTTCTATGCTTTGTCACTTAGACGTCTCTGGCTCCTGTTTCAGACAGTTGGTCTCTAGGTCTGCCCAAATCCTCCCAGTACTTGCTGGCACCGAAATGAGTTGAAGGAAGTGACTCAGAAACCATTTTGTCCTCCTCTTATTTTGGTTCAGGCAAAGCAGTATTATTTTAGGCCCCTGGAAGATTCACTCCCCCTAAAATGCCATACTTTTTCTCTGCCCTTGGCCCTCATATTTTTGCCCCAAACACCACCTCCCCAAAAGGAAATTGAAGCCTTTATTTTTAAAGTTAGAACTGTATCTTTCAGCTTATGACTTCAAGTTTGGTTAATGAAAGTGCTGTTTTTAGCTATTATCTACCAAAGATAGATTCCTTTTTACTGTCCATTTAACGCTCTCAAGTTTACAGAATACTTTTTCATGCATTATCTGGTTAAAACTTTACTACCAGTCTTTGAAGGTATCTGTTGCTGATAGACAGCTGATGCTGTGAGGGATTAGGTAAATCCGTGAGGTGGTAGAGTCGGGCTTTTAACATAGTTAGACACCAAATTCCAGACATTTCCCACTATACCAGTCTGCTTATTTATAGATGGAAGTGTTGTCTGTGGTCGGTAAGTATCTGGACTCTGGAATTGTGTCTCTCGATCAAATCCCAATGCACCACTGACAGTCGAATGACCTTGGATAAGTCACTTAGCATTGGTTACATCAGTTTCCTTATCTGTAAACCGGTGATGTAGTATTATTGCCCATCTTATAGGGTTGCAGGGAGGATTAAATGAGTTAATATATTTGAAGGCTGTAGACCAGTTTCTGGCACATCAGTCACATTGTATAAGAACTTGATATCATTAAGAAATTGCTACATCTTTTTTTTTTTTTTTAAGATTTTTATTTATTTGACAGACAGATCACAAGTAGACAGAGAGGCAGGCAGAGAGAGGAGGAGGAGGCAGGCTCCCTGCTGAGCAGAGAGCCCGATGTGAGGCTCCATCCCAGGACCCTGGGATCATGACCTGAACCGAAGGCAGAGGCTTTAACCCACTGAGCCACCCAGGCGCCCCGAAGCTACACTTTTTTAAAAAGTATAACTGACATATAACATCCTATTAGTTTCAGGTATACATCATAGTGATTCGGTATTTTTATTTATTTATTTTAAAGATTTATTTATTTATTCATTTGAGATAGAGAGAGAGAGTGCAAGTGGCATGAGGGGCAAAGGGAGAGAGAGAGAGTCCTCAAACTCCCTGCTGAGCATGGGACCTGATGTGGGGCTCTATCCCAGGGTCCTGAGATCATGACCTAAACCAAAATCAAGAGTTGGCTGCTCAACCAACTGAGCCACTCAGGGCCCCCTTAATAATTTTATATATTATGAAATGATCCCCATGATAAGTCTAGTTACCATCTGTCACCATGCCAAGTTATTACAATATTATTGACTACATTCCCTATGCTGTACTAACACAGTTAAATTTCTCCTCCTTCCTGAGAAGGAGGCCATTTTACGTGTCTTCTAAAGAAGAAAAATTCTGTGCATTAAGGCTCAAAGCAGAAAAAAATTCAAACATGCTGTTATATTTATTTCCTTTCAAGGTCATCAGAGGAAGCAAATAGAAACTGATGCTTTAACCAAAGGTAAAGAAAAAAATTTGCTCCGAGATTGCAACTGAAATGACATGGCAACGGAAATGACACGGACATTTCTCGTCACCAGGCAAGATCTTAAGGGAAGGAAAACATGTGTTTCTCATCTCATCCCCTAAAAGAAATGTTAGCAAGCTTTGGATTATTCATCTGAGAAATTTTTCTTAATGTGATTAGTGATCAGACTTTCAATTCCTGTGCTTTAGAGTCCAGGTGATGAACCATGTTTGGTATGTAGTTGTTTCATCAAAAATAAGAGAACATCAAAAAAATAAGGATTCGTGTGTAAGCAAAAGATTCTAGTTTTCTCAGATTGGGATGGGAAGCCAAGACTTCAAGGGCAGAGGCATAGCTGACTCCCAAGGAGCCCCTGCCAAACCTGCAAACCTTCGACAAATGACGGGTCCCCCAGGAGGAGGGCATCTGGCCAATGTGATCTGGAAAAGAAACACTTCCCACAGTTTTCTTTGAGGGAACAGATTTAAATTGTAGATCAATTATACCAGTTAAGATCAGCGATTATCTCTCTGAGTCCTACAATGTGCTTTATTTCTTTTAATTACACAAGGATCAGACAACTGGGGCCTGGGCAGTTCCACCTCTAACTTATGTGGGATCTGAACAACATTAAAAATGGAAGCCCACATACCAAGAGTCTCAATAGGTATAAATAATAAATGAAGCTAACAAACTGTTAAACAAAATTTGTTCTGTCTTCTTACCCTGACAAACGTATCTTCTTGTCTATTGTTCCAGCCTAAGATTGATCCTAGAAGGGAGTTCATTGTCCTTCAAGGCAGAGGCAAGAACACAAGCACTGGGAATGGTCTGCAGCTAAATTAGCACATGTTATGAATTTTCTGGAATGATCGTGATTTAAAATATGCTATTGTGTTGTTTGACCATGGATCAGGCTACAGGTTGTAGTGTTTAGCTTGGCGACCCATACATAGGTGCGAAGTTCCAGGGTTCTTAAAGAAGGCAGCATTTGCGATTCTTTTGGGATAATTTCTCATTGTATGTGACTGTCACGAGCCTTGCAACAATTTTAGCCTTCCTGACCATTTTCCATGAATATCTCAGTCACTGACAAGTAAAAGTGTCCCACCTTTTTCTCAGATGCCCCCTAGGGAGTGCTATCACTCCTGGTTTATAACTTCTGGTAGATTGTATTTTCAATATTTCCTATCAACTGCAGGGGTTAAATGGGTGTTGACCACTTTCTATATGTAGAACACTGTCTTGGGCTCCGGGCTGAGAATACACACTTGATCCAGTGGCATTGTGTTTTCACTGGTATCATCAGGATAACTTGGGAGATGATGTAAAAATTATCCTTAAGGTTTATGGGTATATTTTTTGTCCCAAGTCTGTATTGTTACAATAGCATGGCACCCTATTTGATAAACCAAACTTTTTTTTTAAAGATTTTATTTATTTGACAGAGAAAGAGCACATGCGGGGTGGGGTGGGGAGTGGCAAGCAGAGGAAGAGGGAGAAGCAGGTTCTCCGCTGGGCAGAGAGCCTGACACAGGACTCAATCCCAGGACCCTGAGATCATGAAGGCAGGCGCTTAACCGACTGTGTCACCCAGGCACCCCTGATAAACCAAACTTTTAAGAACACTAACATTTCCCTCATCTTGTACTTGGTTTATAAAGAATACAGATGTAATTTGTCATTAGATAGTCTTATTAGTAGCAAGAAATAGGATTCACTTCGAATAATAGGAGATTTATCATGAGGATACTCTTGGGCTTAAGTGAAACAGACCATCAGCCCCCATGGGACCCCAGGAATTGTTGTTGACCCCAGGGAGCAGAGAGAACAGGATTTATGAACTAAAAGGTCGCTGGGGTCCAGTGCACTTCTAGAGGCTGAGTAACATGGATGTCCTCTTGGCAGTTGGAGCTGTCAGTCCTAACTGAGGGGCTCTGAATTTATAGGGACTCAGCTCTTTGCTATTTATCCTCCTACAGTTCCCAAGCAACTACCTTCCTCTCTAATATATGTGTCCTTTAGCTTCTGTTAACTCAAGGTTCCCTTCTGTCCTGGTTTATTCTTATTTTCTTCCTCCTCCTCCTGTTTTCTTCTTTAATGGCCTCTGCCTTCTAATATCTTCTGGTCCTCAATGGTGTATTGACTCATGTCTTCCATCAACTCATGACCTCTGCTGCTTCATGACCTTTGCCCTGCAGTCTTTCTGCTTCTGCACCTTTTCCTCTGCCTCAAATTCAAATTCTCAAGAAAAATAATCAGATCGGTTCAGGTAGTCACTAACATTTGTGAGGGGCAGCTCTCACATGCGAAGTTCGAGCTGTTCTTTGGCTCAAGTAGTGGTACATAAAATGGCAATCAGGGACTCTCTGGGGCTACTGTTGTCTTTTGTAAGTGTGGTGTGAATCTTAAGGCTGGCAGACTACCCTTCAGGATGTGAAGGGGTATAAAAGGAGAAGATGCTTTACAACTTGGATGGAAGAAATGGACAAAGTATGAAATGATAGAAAACCCTATTTACAGGACCCCGAAACCCAAATATTTTTATTGTTCTGTTTTTTTTTTCTAATTAAAAATGAGAAAACCATCTGTTCTCTCTTTCAAAGTCACTGTGCATAATTTGATTAAAGAAGACCTGGGTGACCTTAAGCCATTGATGTAAGTCATTCGAACATCATCACCTGCATGATGGAGGTGCACTTTACAAAGGGCCAAACGAGGTTCCCACGAGATCAAGCTGTGAAAGGTGTTTGGGCATGCTAATGTTATAAATGATTTTTAGTGTTTTTTGACTTTAAAAATGTGTGTATAAATAACGCACATTATTCAGTAACATGTTCATAGTCCTTTAAAATCTCCTCCCCCCAATTAACACTACGTTTCCTATTGGTATTCATCTGTGCTTCAGTTAAACAATTTTACTCAGAAACAGCACATGTACATTCTGGAGTGGCAAATCATGTGGATGCTGGAGCCTCCCTGAGAGACTTTTTTCCAGAAAGTAGAATTCAGTTAGAGGGTCTCCTGGTCACTGTCCATGGGGCTTTTCCAGGAGGATTTCTATAGGGTGGTTTCATTCCTTATACTCCTGGGAACAAAGCCTGAACACAGGCTCCTGGAATGGCTTCAAGAAGATCACAATCATCCCACGCCTAGGGTGGGTGGCCTGGCCTGAACCAGGAGGGAAACAAATCATAAGCACAGAAGGACACCACAGTCCCCTGACAGATGCTCCTCTGAAAAAAAACAGAGAAGGCGAGAAAAAGTCACTGCCAAAGGATCTTCAACACCAGTTGTGTTGCAAAATCCAATCTCATGTTTGTGATTTATAATCCCCCTGGTGTGAAGGACTCAAGCTTTAATGCCTGGAGGAGAAAACGGTTCTTTAGCTCAAGATATTACTATCCACAGTGATAGAAGGAAAAGAAGGGAAACGAAAGAGCTAAACTACCCCAGCCATGTGCCAATGTTGATGCTGCTGCTATGATTATCAGTGTTCTACTTCCAACTGCTTGGTGATTCTCAGATTGGGAATAACAAGATGTAGTTTAGGGTCATTTAAGAAGTCATTTGGTCATAATCTGGATGCATTTGGCTGTGAGATATGTAGGTACCTCCATATAGGTGACCGTAAGTTCTTTGACACTGGTCCCAATGAGAGGTAGGGTCTGCTCCCCTTCTCCGTGAACCTGGCTGGTCTCTGCTTGCATGGAGCAATAGAACATGGCAGGAGTGATGCTGTGCAACTCCAAGCCTGGCCTTTACAAGGACTGGCAGTGCCTATCATGGTTTCTCGGAGCTCTTGGCTATTGTGTAAGAGATAGGCCCAACTTGCCAGAGAAACCACATGGGAGGCTGAGACTACATGCAAGTAGAGAAGAGACCCACTGAGCCAGCCTTCCTATTGTCTTGGACCCTCTGACCTAGCCCAGCTGCTAACAAAATAGAGTGAGGGGTCCCAGTTGACACCGGGTGGAGCAGAAAATTTGTTCAGCCAAACATTGCTCAAATTTCCTGGTCTACAGAAGTATAAGGTATAATGCAATGTGGGTACCTTAAGCCACTAAATTTGAGGTGGTTTTTAAAGGTAATGATAGGTAGCCAAAATATAATAGCAGGAAAGGAAGATGGGGTGGGCTTGGACCTGAGGGAAGGGAGTAAAAAGGCCAGAGACTAGTGGATGAGTCATAAGAGGACTATCCCAATTGGAGGGCATCATGGGGTCAAAATGCCTAAAAGTTTAATCAACTGTGCATCTACTGAGCCTTTGAAAACTCCAGATCCATTTAGTCAGTGACAGTGTCAAGGGTGCTAGAGCAGAAGATTCTTAAAGAGGACAAGCTCGGACTCAGGAGATAGGGGCATTGGGATTCCTTATCTTCTGACTGGTGGGTGCAGGGCTCAGCCCCAAAAGAAGAGATGTGAAGTGGTAGGAAGTGTTTCAGAGCCTCAGATGAACAGCCTGAGAGTCAGGGACAGGATCCATCCCCAGAACATCCTTAGAGGACAAATGGAGAGAGACAGTCATGTGAGTATGAAAATGGGGGGAGGACTCACAGTTTAGACTGTGCCGCAGCAGCCTGTGGGCGCCTTTGATGCTCCGTGGTGAGTCTCAGACCTGGGAAATGCTGAAGAAAAACTGAAGAGAAAGGTTGTGAGTTTGCTGAAGTGACTGCACATCAATTTATATATGAATATGAACAGATACGTAGATAGGTATGGATATTGGGTTGTTTTTTTAAAAAGATTTTATTTATTTATTTGACAGAGACAGAGATCACAAGTAGGCAGAG
The DNA here is from genome assembly GCF_002288905.1 of Enhydra lutris kenyoni. NCBI lineage: Eukaryota > Metazoa > Chordata > Mammalia > Carnivora > Mustelidae > Enhydra > Enhydra lutris. Next base: position 19,856,032 of record NW_019154086.1, read on the forward strand.
AGAGAGGAAGGGAAGCAGGCTCCCCGCTGAGCAGATAGCCCGATGCGGGGCTCGATTCCAGGACCCTGGGATCATGACCTGAGCCGAAGGCAGAGGCTTTAACCCACTGAGCCACCCAGGCGCCCCTGGATATTGTTTTTTACTTGTTAAGGTCCTAGGGGAAATAAGCAACTGACTACAAAGCACTTGATTAAAAAGTCTTAAATGAAGAAATCCTTTACAGAAATGTGGGCAGGTACACAGGAAAGAGTTAGCACAGCAGACTGCTCTCCTTCAAGAGGTCAGTTTGCAAAGTTGGCCCATGGCTGGCACCCGAGAGGTTGGATCTGAGGAGGGTTCCCATTATTCCCTGAAAAGAATGGCTCACTGTGCACAAGCCACTTATGCAAACAATATGGTTTATGCTGGATACCTACTTTTCTTCTAGGAGTCTGGGATTTTGGTAGGTGCTATATAAGAGGTGCTTATGTGACTGGCTCCCAGTACAAATCTTGGGCACTAAGTCTTTAATGAGCATTCCTGGTAGACAACATTTCACCCATGCTGCCACAACTCATTGTGGGAGGAAGTAAGCACATCTCGCGGGACTCTGCTGGGAGAGCATCCTTGGAGTTTGTGCCTGGTTTCTTCCAGACTTCACCCTGTGTTCCTTTTACTTTTGCTGATTTTCCCTTTCACTGTAATAAATCTGAGCCCTGGATATGACTGTATATTGAGCAACGTGTGTCCTCTTAGTGAACCATGAAACCCAGGAGTGGTTTATCTCCCCTTCCCTAATACGTCAAGGTAAAGGGAAACATTAAGGGAGGGCGAGGTATCCAGGGACCAGGAACAGCAGGAAGCCATTACCATCTTTGGAGCCGAAGGGGCAGGAGAATGCAGCAGTAGCCAGAACTCGGTGAGTGTTGTAGCTGCAGAAAGAGCTGGAGCCTTGACGCAGGCACACAGTCCCTGAACCGACACATCTTTACCACTCCCTCCTTCTGGCTGCCAAAATCCAGTTGGTACCTCCCTCTGGCCACACCCTACTGGGAGGCAGAGGGCAAGGGAGCCTGGTGGAGCCAGCTTCCGGGGACACAGGGCAAGAGAGAGAGAGAGAGACACAGGGAAGAATGGATCTTAGCAGGCAAACAGAACAACCAGGACAAGGTTAAAAGCAAATAATTTTTAATCATTATTGAGCTAGGTTGATAAGTCAGCTTTTTACTGAAAGGTCATATGCCACATTGTGTTACTCAGCAATCCTGGGTGGATTCTCATTGCGCATATAGAATAAAGTCCAAATTACTTATCATGGCATTTTCAAGGCCCTTCTTAATCTAGACCAAGGTCCCTTTTGAATCTCCTTTCTCCTTCCCACAGCTGCATACACGCCACATTCCTGATGCACCATTACTAGCCATGGCTACTGATAGCAGCATTCTCTAGACTTCATGTTTTGCTTTCCTCTTCCTTGTACTTTTGCATACCCGCTCCTTGTTACTTCTGCTTAATGAGGTCCCACCTCTCTCTTAGGGCTCAGCTTAGCTGCTTGCAAAGCCTTCTTGAACCCCAGCCATTCTCCTGTCAGATAGAGCTGCCCTGTCCCATGGTATTAACCAGCTTACCAGGGGGTGAGTGTTGGGCCGTGTCTTCCTTTACCAGCCCCACTCAGTGTCCAAGACAGAGGCCATGGGCCCCATCTAGGAATGTCCAAATGAGCCCCGATTGATGCATTTCTTCACACATTGGCTTCCCTTGTGTGGTAACCCACTCTGAGCTGCTACTCTGATGCTACTCTGGTACCCTGACAATGCTGCCGATCTCAATCAGCCCTTTGGCTAATAACCAATGCAAGCTCCAGACCTGTGTTTCTGCAGACCCCACAGCAGGTCCTGGGATTATCCCCGCTGCCTGGAGTGGCTCAATCCTCTGCTCTTCTGTAGACTGACACTGGACATGGTGCTCACGTCTGTGAGATAAAAGACAGCGACTGTTGGGTATTTATCTTCGTGCTCTCCAGACTGGTTAGTAACTCATACATACAGGGTGTTCAAAGCACATTGCTGAAGTGAATTAACTGGAATAAAAATAAATGAAAGAATATCCAATTTTTTACCTTCTAATCTATGTCACTTTCAGAAGGCAGGGGAAATAAATTATTCTCGCTTCTAGTTTTGAAACTGAGAGCCCTAAGAAAGAAGGAGAAAATGGATCTCCTCTGAAGGAGGACTTTTTCTGTACCCTAGAGATTTCATCTTTGAGAGACAAAGTGAGTCAGCCATTCTAGAAGGAAGAAAAGGTTTCTGTGATATGACCTCCCCTTCCACTTATAGGCAAACTAATACACAAAGCTAAGACTTGCAACTTTAATGATAAAGTTGGGTTTTTCCATTTTTATTTTTTTAAGATTTTATTTCTTTATTTGATAGAGAACATAAGAAGGGAGAGTGGCAGACAGAGGGAGAGGGAGAAGCAGACTTTTCACTGAGCAGGGAGCTGGATGTGGGGCTGATTCCAGGACCTGGGATCATGACCTGAGCTGAACGCAGCAGCTTAACGGACTGAGTCATCCAGGAGCCCCAGGTTTTTCAATTTTTTTAAAAAAGATTTTATTTATTTGACAGACAGAGATCACAAGCAGGCAGAGAGTCAGGCAGAGAGAGAGGAAGGGAAGCAGCTCCCCGCTGAGCAAAGACCCCGATGTGGGACTCAATCCCAGGATTCTGGTATCATGACCCAAGCTGGAGGCAGAGGCTTTAACCCACCGAGCCATCCAGGCACCCCAAGGTTTTTCAATATTTAAATAAAAAATGAGTTTGAACTTATTATCAGAGATTTAAAGTCATTCTGGAAGCTGTTTTATATGAGCGCAGACCATGCTTTCTTCTTTTCCTAAGGCCATATAGAATAAAAACTCAATTAGAAATAAATTTTTAATATTCCAATTGAATGACATCACTAAATGGGATGAGACAATGGGTTGAGTAGATGCAAGCCATGGACAGACATTCCACCTGGAACTTTAAAAAAAGGCAGTTGGTAAGGCGACCAGCTCATAGACACAGCTGATCAGGCATTAAATTTTGTTCTTGAATGAAAGATCCTAGGGAGAAAAAATTTTTTCACTTAATTTAGCAACGTTTATTGCTTTATACTCAGTGAAGATTAAAGAAGTTTTGAACGGCTCGTCTGAAAGCTGGTCATTTAAATTTTCCATAGGATTTCAGGAAATAAACAGAATTTAATTCTTCTGTACATCTTATAGCTCTCTAGGATCTGTCTAAAGAAGCACTTCAGTAAGGAAAATGTAGTAAGCTTTGCCAAATAAATCAAATAATAATCTTTGTGGAGAGGTTAGGAGACAGGGCTGTAGACTCAATTTTTTAAACACGAAGCAAGCATTTACCTCATTTATTTAACTTGACTCTATAGGTTCTTAGAAATGGTAAGTATGCTTTTAATCCTCTAGAATCTCTGGGATAGTTTAATAAACTATTACACACTCTAGCTATTGAGCTTTGCCAACCCAGTCAGAGTTATTTTTACAATAGTTTTTTGTTTGTTTTTTATTCTTTTTTTTTTTAAATTAACATATAATGTGTTATTTGCTTTAGGGGTACAGGTCTGTGAATCGTCAGTCTTACACAATTTATAGTACTCACCATAGCACACACCCTCCCCAATGTCCATCACCCAGCCACCCCATCCTTCCCCTTCCCTCACCCCCCAGCAACCCTCAGTGTGTTTCCTGACATTGAGAGTCTCTCACAGTTTGTCTCCCTGTCTGGTTTCGTCTTTGAGACATAACGCATATACCATTGGGTCCACCCCTTAAAAGTGTACGATTCAGAGGTAGTCAGCCCATGCAGAGCTGTGCAACCTTCAGCACTGTCTGGTTTCAGAACATGTTCAAACTCTGTGCAAAGAAGCTCCATGCACATTAACAGTCATTCCCCATTCTCCCCTCCAGTCGGTTCTTTACAACACCCATCTTTTGTTTCTATGGATTTACCTATTTTGGACACTGGGTGTGAATGGAATCATGCAGTATATGGCTTTTGTGTCTGGCTTCTTTCGCTTTGTATACTGTTTTTAAGGTTCGTCTATGTAGCATGCGTTACTATTTCATTTCTTTTAATTGCCAAATAATTTTCTGTGGTATGGATTTATCGGTTGATGGACATTTGGATTGTTTTCATCTTTTGCTATTTTAAATAATACTTCTGAACTTTAGCAGAGAAATTTTTGTTTGAAGATCCGCTTGAAGTTGTATTGGGTATGTACCCAGGTGTGGAATTTCTAGATCATATGGTAATTTTGTGTTTTACATTTGAGGAGCTGTTTTCCAAAATAGCTGCACCATTTTACATTCTCAGAGTAAGATATGAGGGTTCTAATTTCTCCACATTTTCACAGGCACTTGTTATTGTAGACCTTTTTTAGTACAGCCATCCTAGTGGATGTGAAGTGGTATCTTACTGCACTTTGATTTGCAATTACCTAATGATTAATAATGATGAGCATCACTTCAGATCCCTTTTGACTATCTGTAGCTCTTCTTTAGAACACTCTTACATTGTTGGTGGGAATGTAAGCTGGTGCAGCCACTTTGGAAAACAGTATGGAGGTTCCTCAGAAAGTTGAAAATAGACCTTCCCTACGACTTAGCAATTGCACTACTGGGTACTTACCCCAAAGATACAAATGTAGTGATCCAAAAGAGTACCTGTCCCCCAATGTTTATAGCAGCAGTGTCCACAATAACCAAACCATGGAAAGAGCCCATATGTCCATCAACAAATGAATGGATGAAGAAGATGGTATATATTTATATATGTGTATATATTACACAGGGATATTACACAACCATCAAAAAATGAAATCTTGGGACACCTGGGTGGCTCAGTTGGTTAAGCCGCTGCCTTTGGCTCGGGTCGTGATCCCGGTGTCCTAGGATCGAGTGCCGCATGGGCTCCTTGCTCAGCAGGGAGCCTGTTTCTCTCTCTCTCTGCCTCTTCCGCTGCTTGTGTGCTCTCCCTCTCTCTTTCTCTCTGACAAATAAACCAATAAAATCTTAAAAAAAAAAAGAAATCTTGCTGTTTGCAACAATGTGGATGGAACTAGAGGGTATTAATCTAAATGAAGTAAGTCAATCAGAGAAAGACAATTATTGTATGAACTCACTGATATGTGGAATTTAAGAAACAAGGCAGAGGATCATAGGGGAAGAGAGGAAAAAAATGAGGCAAGATGAAACCAGAGAGGGAGATAAACCATAGAGACTCTTAAGCTTAGTAAACTAACTGAGGGTTGCTAGAGGTGAGGGGATAGAAGGATGGGGTAACTGTGTGATGGACATTGGGGAGGGTACGTGTTGTAATGAGCACTGGGTATTATATAAGACTGATAAATCACAGACCTGTACCCCTGAAACAAGTAATACATTATATGTTAATTAATTGAATTTAAATTAAAAAATAAATAACTCTGGACTACAGCTATTCATTTTCCCCTTCCTTTTCCCTTCCCCTTGGCAACCATTGATTTTTTACTATATCTATACTTTGCCTTTTCCTAAATGCCATATAGTTGAAATCTTAGAGTGAGTAGCCTTTTTCAGATTGGCTTCTTTCACTTTCTGTTATGCAATTAAGTTTCCTCTATGTTCAGCTTGATAGCTCATTTCTTTTTAGAGCTAAAATATATTCTGTCGTGTGGTTGTACCACAGTTATTTATCCATTCACCTACTGGAAAACACCTTGGTTTCTTCCAAGTTTTGATAATTATGAGTAAAGCTGCTATAAACACTCATGTACAGGTTTTTGTGTGGACATGTTTTCAGCTGTTTTGAGTAAATACCAGGAAGCAAGATTGCCAGATCATATAATAGTATGTTTAGTTTTGTGAGAAACTGCCAAACTGTCTTCCAGAGTGGTTATACCATTTTGAATTCCCATCAGCAGTGAATGAGAGCTCCTGTTGCTATACATCCTTGCTAGCATTTGGTATCATTAGTGTTTTGAATTTTTGTCTGGGTTGACTTTTTACTATCTTGGTGATGTCCTTTAAAACACAAAAGGTTTTAATTTTTATGAAGTCTAATTTATCTATTTTCGTTGTTCTTTGTGCTTTGGTGTCATAGAATATCTTGCTTAACCTATAGTCATGAAGATTCACTCCAAGATTCACTCTCCAAGTTTTATGTTTTAGCTCTTACATTTAGGTCTGTACTACATTTTAACTTATTTTTATTTGTGTGAGGTAAGGATCTGATTTCAGTGTTTTGCCTGTGGATATTCAGTTGTCCCAACACCATTTGTTGGAAGGACTATTGATTCCTTATTGAATGGTCTTGGCATCCTTGATGAAAATATATAGCTCATAAATGCAAAGGTTTATTTCTGAACTCTCAATTCTATCCTTATGCCCATACAACACCTTCTTGATTACTATATATTAAGTTTTGAAACCATTAAGTGTGATTACTCTACTTTTATTTATCAAGATTGTTTTGGATATTCTGGGTCCTTGAAATTTCCATGTAAATTTTAGAATGAACTTGTCACTTTCAACACAAAAGTGTATTGGCAGGGCACCTGGTGGCTCAGTCAGTTAAGCATCTGACTCTTGATTTCGGCTCAGGTCATGATCTCAGGGTCCTGAGATGGAGACCTGCATTGGACTCTGTGCTCAGCATGAGGTCAGCTTAGGATTTTCTTTCTCCTCCCTCTGCCCCTCTCCCCACTCACTCTCTCTAAATACATACATACATGCATACATACATATGTAAAATCTTTTTTTTTTTTAAAGTGTACTGGGATTTTGATTAAGAATGCATGGGATTTATAGATCAATTTAAGAAAAATTGACATAATAACAATATGTTCTGTGATCTGTGAAGATAGTATCTCTCTCCATTTATTTAGATCTTCTCCAGAATATTTGGTAGTTCTCAACATACATGTTGTAGACATATTTCATTATATTTATTTCTAAATATTTAATTTTTTTGCATGGTGTTAGTGAAATAACAGACACATAGATCAGTGGAACAGAATAGAGTCCAGAAGTAAACCCACACAAAAACAGTCAACTAATCCTTGACAAAGGAATAAAAATAATTCAATGGAGAAAGGATAGTCTTTTCAAAACAAATGGTGCTAGAACAATTGAACATCCATATGCAAAAAATGAACTTAAACACAGACCTCACATTTTTCATAAGCAATAAATAAAAATTGATCAGAGATATAAATTTAAAATGTGAGAGTATAAAAACTTCTTGAAAAAGTAAAAAAAAAAATTTGCACAGCCTTGTGTATGGTGATGAGTTTTTAGATAGAAAACCGATAGAAATGAAAGAAAAAATGACAAATTGGGCTTTCTTAAAAAATAAAGACTTCTGCTCTGTAAAAGACTGTTAAGAGAATGAAAAGCCAAGCCTCAGACTGGGAGAAAATATTTGCAAAACTCATATCTGATAAAAGAGGTATCCAAAATGTACAAAAGACTCAAACTCAACAATAAGAAAACAAATAATCCAATTAAAAAATCAGTAAAAGATCATTGAAAAGACACAGATAGCAAATAAGCATATGGAAAAAATACTCAACACCATTTGTCACTAGGGACTTTCAAAGTAAATAACAATAAGAAATCACTATACACCTATTAAAATGACTAAAATCCCCAAAACTGACAATATCAATTGTTGGTGAGGATTCAGAATAACAGGAACTCTCGTTCATTGATGGTCAGAATGCAAAATGATGCAGCAACATTGAAAGGCAGTTTGGTTGTTTCCTGCAAAATTCAAAATAGTTTACTATAGGATCAAATAATCATGCTACTAAGTATTTGCTCAGCTGATCTGAAAACATACCCACACAAAAACTTGCTTGTTCAGCTTTATTCATAATCTCCAAAAAACAATGACAGTATTTTTCAATAAATGAATTGATAAACATTATATATCCACTCAATGGAAATTAATAGCATAATAAACCTTAATGTATGCAAATTTTTAAAAACATATCATTTAGGAAGTCAGAAAATCTTAGAATGGAACGTAAAATGTGAAAAAGCAATCTACCTATATCACAGGGAGTGGGGAGAGAGAGTGCTGATATGAGTTATCTTTTAAAGTGAGTGGAGTCTATAAAAACCGAAGGCAAAATAGACTGTACATAAACATAATACTCTAGTTGATAACATTGTTTCCCACAGAGGTGGAAGTTAAGAATTCTGAAGCCACTGAACATATATACTGGAATTGAATAATTAAGCAAATGGGTGACAGAGAGTAAGAGCCAGGTTTTTCACTGTTGGAGTGGGAGGTTACAAGGGGAGGAGGCTAGATTGATCCTTGTGTGAATGGATTAAGTTGGAGATATCATATGAACTGATGGTTGACTTAATAGACATTCACATGGTTACATTAGAAATATTAATAATTATGTGTATATACACTAGGTCATTTATACACGTGGAATTACATTCACACATATATCTTTGTGCTCTGTCACCTAAGAGAGATTTGAAGCAATGACAAACCAATAGTAATGAACACACGTTGTACCCAGATCTTGGTTTCCAATACCGCTCTCCACTTAAGAAATCAGGTCTCCTTTTTCTGGAGGAGGAAATACACAAGGTGACTCTCTAGTGCCAAAAAGCTGGAAAGTGCTTGAAAAAACCCTCACAACAATGGAGATGTGTCAGATGGACACAGAAGTCAACTGAAAGAACTCCCAGTGGCCAAAGCTGGAAAGAGAGCTACAAAGTAAATGTAGTGTTGGATTATAACCCAAAGCATAAAATAAGTACCCATGAGTTCATACTGATTTAAATGATTGAACAAATAAATGAGAAAGAACAGAAATATCATTTGTGTGGAAGAATCTCCAATAATTTGGGTAAATACTCCACCATAACTCTTCCCTCCCTAAGTGCAGGTTGTGCATAGAGACCACCTTCCAAAGAGTACAGCTGGAAAGGACCAAGTAGCCTTACTTGAGGGGCTAGCCTATTTTGCCTATGCCTTCCAAAAGAATAACAAAGGAAGGCCATGTAGTAGGAGTTCTGCTAATTATTTAAAGCTTCCATTTAGGGTCCTGATGCAGAAAATTACTAAATGCTATGCTGGGATTTTGAAGGTATAAATACAGCTGACAAAGAGCTTGGTGAATTCCCTTGGAAGAAAGTCTCGTTTTAGGAAAATGTGGTTCATTAACTGTGATAATGGATCAGAGATAGATGGATATGCAAGCATTTTTAGAACAAGAACTCTGGAATTTGTGCAAATGATGCATGGATTAGGTATGGGAGTAAGAATATTAGTGCGATATAGTGAGGAGAAAAAAGTGGAATCTTGGGAAACCTCTGAGACTAAGGTAGTATTTCTCCAATAGTTTGGACCTGACCCCTGTACAAAAATAATTTTACATCACGATCTACTATGTATATATGCATATGTAATATGTATAATTAAAATTATTATTTGTGTTCTCTTCTATTTTACGTTTAAAAAAGGCTCACCTAACTCATTAAAGTATTTTTTACCTCCCACTAATGAGTCAAGGTTTACAATTATTTCCCAAACACCTTATTATAAAAAAATTCCAAATACACAGAAAAGCATTGGCAGAGCTATATTCCTTTCTGGAGTTTCCAGGATCTGGGGGCAAGGAACCCTGTTTCCTCACCTTTTCCAGCTTCTAGACATCACCCACTTGCCTTGGTTCATAGCCTCCCTTCTCCATCTTCAAAGCCAGCAACATTGCATTTCGATGACCATCCTTCCGCAATCTCATGTCCCTCTTACTCTCTTCTTTGCCTCTTCTTTCAATTTAAAGGACCCTATAATTACCTTGGACCCATTTAGATAATCCAAACTAATCTCCCTATTTTAATGTCAGCTGATTAGTAACCTTAATTCCATCTGCAACCTTAATTCTCCTGTGATAAGTAACATAGGTCTGGGTATTCAAACCTGAACATCTTTGGGATGGTCATTGTACTGCCTACTATAGGTACATAGTCAGGAGTGGAATTGCTGATCATAGAAAACAGTTACATTTAACTTTTTAAGAACCTGCCAGAACTTTCCTCGAAGTGATTATAAAATTTTATATTTCCACCAACAATGTAGAAGAGTTGTTACTCTCCTACCAACAATGTATGAGCATTCTGGTTGTGACACATCCTTGTCAATATTTGTTGCTGTCTTCCTCGTTGTAGCCTTTCTAGTGGATATTGTGTCCCATTGTGGTTTTAATCTCCTTTTCCACAATGCAGCACTTTTCATTTGCTTATTAAGTGGTTTACATATTCCTTTTGTGAATTTTTTTCAAATTTTTTGGTCCTTTTTTATCAAGTTGTTAGTTTGTTACCGAGTTGTGTGAGTTCTTCTCATATACTGGATAGCAACCTTCTTTTATATATATGTTTTGCTAATGTTTTTTGAGTCTATGGTGACATCATCAGGGGCCTGCTCTATTATCCTTGGCATAGTGTCCTTGTACTAAACACCTTCATGTTTCCAAGATTGCTGCCACAGGTCCAGACATCACATGAAGAGGCAACATCCCATAAAATAAGATCTGTTTATCTTTTATGTGTCTTTAAGAGCTTTAAAAAAGCAAAAAACAGAAAGAATGTTGCTAAATACATGCCCTCCAGGAGAATCCCACACATATTTCTTTAGTTAGGGTAAGCCTACCACTGAGTTAATCAATAATAAGGGAAATGGCACCACAATAATTAGTTTGGTCTAAAGGGTGGGGAACAAAATCTGGCTCTCCTAGTATGGAAAAAGGGTATTGGGTATTGGGTTGCAGGGGGTGTGGGGTGGGGGTGAGGACAACAAACATTGCCACCTCCACTGGAGAGCTTCTCAGCTGTTTGTATTACTAAGTCCATCACCGTGTGTCAGGAGTAGACAGTCTATATACTCTGCCCTTATATACTATATACTCAGTCTATATACTCTGTCCATGAGACAGACTCTCATGGAGCGTTACATAAGAAATTGTCAGATCTCCACCATTAAAATAAGAGCACCTCCAGCAGAAATATCTGTGGATCTCTGGACAAAACTGTGGCTGCTACTTCATGCTACACTTGGACTGACCCTTAAAAAACTACGAGAAGCCCAAAAATCCAGCACTGGAAGATAGACAAATATAAAAAGGAACTGTATTAATCTCTATTAACAAAACAGAATGAAACAAAACAAAAGCAAGGCTGCAGTAATTGCAGAGACTAACTTTCTGTGATTATTTGAGGTTGGATCTTGAAATGGTTATTTTGAGTCCTTGGAACTTTATTTTGGCTATTTATATCTTAATGAAGCTTACATAATAATGGCCAGGAAATGCATAAACTGCAAAATTACTTTTCTTCACACAGGAGGATATTCAGGGAAGTGCATCAGGGAAATAGCATCAAATCTAGCCACTGTTATGTTGGGGACACATCTTGATGGGAAGAAGAAGCTAGAATTTGTGTCTCAGCTCTAAAGGCACAAGTTGATAGCATGCACCCTACCACCGAGTACAGCAATACAGACATATCAAAGGAAAAAGCTCAGGAAGACTGGGCAGAAGGAGGTCATGCCACTTAAATAGAGACAAGACCTCTTCCAGATAATAAGCAACTTCAGCTGACATTTTGCGAAATATATTAAAGAAGAATAAATCTTCTTAAATTCTAGCATATAATGAAGACTTAAAGAATGAACTTTAAAGATCATTGTTGCCAAGAGATTTGTGAATTTTCTAAAACAGTACTAAAATCTTTGCTAAAAGGAAGCAGCTGTTTCAAATGCAGGTGGTGAGTGTGGTGAACACCTTCAGAAAGGGAAAGAATCTATACGTTGACAGTAAACAAAAAAGCAACTTTTCCCTTGGCTCTCCCTGGCTAATGATTTCAACAATTCCTAGTTAAGAAGGACTGAAACTTTGAAAGTCCTTATTAGGCCTGTGCTACTTATTGTTTTATGTGTACACACACTTGATCTTGTACATTTGTACATCCAATTCCTCTACATACACACACATGTGCACTGGCATATACACACATACACTCACAGACTCATGCTTAAGTAATCTGAATAGTAAAGTAGACTTAGTCTTCATTCTGTCAGATGAGTTTAGTTTTTTTTTTTTTTTTTTTTTTGTCATTACAAAGGGCCAGGTTCAATATCTCTTCCAGTGAGTAGAGAAGACCTTGAAATCAAACCTGAATTTAAACCCTGATTCTTCCATTTGCCAGACATGAGACCTCCAGAAAATTGCTTAGTCTCCAAGCTACTAAAATGAAAATAAAACTGATGCCCATGTCTTTGTGAGAATTAAATTATATAAAATATTTAAAATCCTGTATGAGCTATTCTCCATGCCCACGACTCAAAGAGAAGCTTCCTGCCCAAATATCCCACTGACAGGGACTGGTCTGCCCTCTCCTATATCTGTTTTGGCCCTGGGTAACCCCCATACTCTGGAGCTGAGGAGGAGATGGCCCTGTCCCCAGACTGGTGTCTTATGGGCCCATGGTAGTTATAGCAATGCTGCCAGCCATAGTGTCCTTGGCTCTATCCTCATTCATTATTCCTTCATTTCATCCTATTTCTGTCCCTTTCAGTCCAGCCTGACAGTGTTTCTGTTGATATTAAATTCTCAATAAACTTGTTGGCCTCTCATGCAATACATGGGGGTTCAAGCCACCAGACAAGATGGTTGTCCCCAGGTTTTTCCTAGATAACCCCATCTCTATTCCTGGCTTTTGCTCAGATAGTTGATTGGATCTGTGAATCATATGCATAATCTCCTTAGCAAATAACTGTCCAGTTTCCAGAATGGGCTATCTGGATAGCTTGAGAATTCTTCCAAATCATCACGTGCTGGTTTCTTTCAGCTTAACAGTTCCTTCTCCATTTTATTTTTCTCCTCTTGAGTTTTACTATAAGCAGTAAGGAGAAACCAGGTTGCTCTTTAAACACTTTGCTTGGGAATCTCCTCAGTTAAATACCTAAGTTCATTACTTATAAATTCTACTTTCTGTCCAATAGTACACAATTCAGCCAAGTCCTCTGCCACTCTATATATAATAAGGATCACCTTTCCCCCAGTTTCCAATAGCACGTCCCTCATTTCTGTCTGGGACCTCTGTTATGGGCTGTATGTTTGTGCCACCCCCAACAATTGTTATGCTAAAGCCCTAAACCCCAGCATGATGGTATTTGAAGATGGGTCCTTGGGAAATAAAATTAAATTTTGATGAGGTCATGAGAGTGGGGACTCTATGATGGGATGAGTGTCCTTATTAGAAGAGGAAGAGAGATTAGAGCTCACTCCTCACCATGTGAGCACACAGCAAGAAGACCACCATAGGTCAGATAGAAGGCCCTCACCCGGAACCAAATCTGTTGACAGCTTGGACTTGGACTTCCAGCCTCCAGAACTGTGAGAAATAAATGTTTGTTGTTTAAGCCACCAGTCTATGGTATTTTGTTATAGCAGCCCAAGCGAAGACTTCAAAAAAGGCACTTTTAACATTTACATTCCTGGCAACATTCTGTTTGTGATAATATAATGTATCCTCTTAGACAATAGAAGCTTTCTCTATAGCCCCCCTCTTTTCTTTCTGAGTTCTCACCAGAATCTCCTTTAACATCCACATTAATACCAATAGTCACTTCAGAGAATCTTGATTGTTCCATCATGAACCCTAAAATTCTTCTCATCGCTACCCATTACCCAATTCCAAAGTCACTTCCACATGTTCAGGTACTTGTTACAGCAGCACCCTTCTTTTAGGCACCAGAATCTGTACTAGTTTCCAGGGCTGTCATAACAAAGACCATAAACTGGTCAAAACCAACAGAGCTTTATCCTCTCACAGTTCTGGGGGCTGGAAGTCTGAAATCAAGCTATTGACAGGGTTGGTTCCGTTTGAGGGCCATGAGAGAAGAACCTGCTCCAGGCTTCATTCCTTGCCTTGTAGATCCTGTCTTCTTCTTTTGTCTCATCACAAAGCTTTCTCCCTGTGCACTCTGCATTCATGTTTCCCCTTCTGATAAAAACACCAATAATATTAGATTAAGCACTTACCTTACTCTGGTATGACTTCATCCTATTTTTTTTTTAAAAGATTTTATTTATTTATTTGACAGAGAGAGAGATCACAAGTAGGCAGAGAGGCAGGCAGAGGGAGAGGGGGAAGCAGGCTCCCTACTGAGCAGAGAGCCCGATGCAGGGCTGGATCCCAGGACCCTGGGATCATGACCTGAGCTGAAGGCAGAGGCTTAACCCACTGAGCTACCCAGGCACCCCTGACTGACCTCATCCTATTTTAACTAATCACATCTGCAATGCCCCTATTTCCAAATAAGGTCACATTCTGAGGTACTGAGGGTTAGAACCTCAACCTTTGTGTGAGGACACACAAGTTAATCCACAAAACCTCCTTTACCCTGGTACTATCTAATAGGGCCAGGGTTTCTGATTCATAGTTGACCATTGGCCTATGACATCGCCTAGATTGGGAAGGTCATTTTTAGGCATTTGGCTTGCAAAGTCTAGAGACAACCAGAAGTTTATAGGAAGAGCTGAAGCTGGAAGAAACACAGAGAGAATTCCTAAGGCAGACAGGAGCCCCTGAGCAAACCAGTTACGTAGGAGCAGCAGCTCTGAGTTTTGAATACACTGCGATTTGTGGTTAAGGTGAGGATAAGGGGTAGAGAGTGAAAGCAAAAAGAAACTCTATAAACTATACAAGGAGAGCAGATGGAGAGAGCTGTGGAGTTCTGTAAAAATGGAGCACGGGAGGAAAGAGAGGGGAAAGCTCCGCCAAGACGCTCTGGGATGGTGAGGCTGTGATTCCAGGCTCCATGAGGCCAGGTCCTACTGGGTGTCCTCCTCTGGGAGTTCTGTATGATTTCTCTCCCTCTGAACTCCTGCCTGACTTCCTCCCACCAACAAAACAAAACAAAAAAAACAACTCACCTGAGCCAGCCCCATCCAATCTAAGGTATGGCACAAAGCTGATCCCAACAATACTAATCTTCCTCCTTCTCTATCAGCTCATAATTGGGTCAAAACTCTTGGACACAAAAATACCGGGCTCGTCAAGCAATGGCCCTTCCAGAATGATTGGTGCCTAAAACTCTTTGACTCCTGTATGAGTTTTAATGAGTTAAAAACACCATTAGAATTTAGCTTCTTCTAGTAACAGATCATTTTGGACTGTACAAGCCTTGATATTAGCATTAGGGATTATTGCACTTAAACAACCCTCATTTTTCTGTTTATGAACTGAGAGGAGGAGGTCATCACAGAGCAGTAGCTTTCTTTCCCTTTAGTCTGCATTTGCAAAGGTGGGAGAAGAAACTAATGAGAGAAAAGAGATAGCTTGCTGTTGCTAAGCAACCTAAGTTGGCAAGGAATGTAAAAACAAGATTCAAAGAGCTCCTAATTGGGCAAATATCTTAGAGAATATTTATAATTCCAGAGAGATTTGTTTTCAGACCATTCTTTTTTTTTAATTGAAACATTTAATCCCTTATTGTAGAGATGGTTGTCAGAATTACATAAAATTTTATCACTTAAAACTAATTTTGGAGTGTCACTGATTGAGTTCCAAGTATTTGCAGAAGACACATTAAAAATTTTTTAATTTAAATAAGCCTCAGAACATATATAGTTTACACATGAGTACCATGACTCTCCACATCTATAGCCAAATTAATCATCTCCCTGCAGGGGTAATGGCACTGGTAATAAAAGGGCGGCTCTTAAGCTTGCTCTTTACATAATTATGATCCTGAAAAGATGACCACCAATTCATCCTGATTTGCCCAGAACTTTCCCAGTTTGGGTACTGCCATTCCTGCATCCTGGAACCCCCTTAGTCCAGGGCACATGGGGACGTTCATTTGCCTATCTCTGATTTTATTAGTATACCTGAGTTGCTTAGACTGGATTCAGGATAAACCTTAGGGCATCTTTCCTAGGCACAGATGAACTTCATACCTGGTGTTCCTCCGGACCGAATGTGGCTCTAATCAGCTTGGTGGGGTCCCAGGAGAGGGTAGCTGGGTAGAACCAACTGGAGCTCGTTGGCACAGAGAGTGAAACTGACCTGTTTCTCCTCCATTTCAGTTTTCTTAATCTGTATTGTTGGCTTATATTCTAAGTCTAAGATTTCAACTACTTTTAGGCTCCCAGATGGTTTATATATGTAATAAGTTCCCATCAGTAACATCTGTCATTATACAAAGCAATTCCGTTGGCGTGGATATTGGGTGGGGGCAGCAGCAGTGTAGGAGTGAAGGGGAGGTTCTTAGCAGTTTCCCAGGGAAGGAGCATTGTTCCTTCTATGGGGGCAGTCACATTCTCTCCCACAAGTGTGTAAGAAAACTTGCAAATGACCAAACCACAGTAAATTGATTAACTATGTGTCTATCTGCCCCTGAGGTTCTTGGTACATAGTCCAGTTGGCTTTGTGACCAACTGGCCTGCATCCCATTGTCTAGAACACGGAATATTAAGATGCAAAGTGAGTGCTATGCAGAGGCCCAGGGAAGAGGAGATTAAGGTGAGTAAATGATGGGGAAATAAGACAGCTGGAACAGAGGTACTCTAATCTAGTGAAAACAGGACAGGTAATAATCAGTGCTCATGTAGGTAAGGACGTTCTCAAGTAAAGAATATCTCTTTTGCTGAAAGAGAACAAATACAAGAAATTGTGGGCCATCCAAATATGCCAGATTTAGGTGGGATATCCTGATTTCCAATGTGTAATGATTCTATCGCATTCAATCTGACAACACAGGGATGCACCGTGTCCAAGACTAACAAAGGATTACTCAAAGCATGGCTTGATAATTCTCTGTGTTATCAATTTCTACACTGCAGGGAAGGCCCTAGCTGAACACAGCACACAGGTGTCCCTCAAACTAACCCACGGTAACTCACTCCTTGAATAATACAAGGAAGCTCCACAGTGATCCGAGTGTGTGTGCGCGCGCGTGAGCTAATGGCTAAGAGGCTGATGGAGGAGACACCAACGCTGATTTCGCAGTTAGATTCACTAGCACTACAACGTGGTAGCAAAGATGTGGAAGGAAACTCAGTTGACAGCCATTAACATACCACTCAGTCAAACGAATAGAGTTATTTTCTAAGCTGGTGCTAAGTGGGGACAGTGGTGTCACATTTTTAACTAACAAATGCTGCGGGAGTGTTAAGTGCATTTAAAAGAAGTACGGGATTTCTGCAGGCTCAGAAAGGCAGATAAAAACTGAGAGAGACAGGGAATAACAAGGCACGCTCTGTTCTGAAAAACAAGGATGCGAGGCTCTGGGTCGTCCTGTTTTGAGAGTGCCACCCGCGTACTACGCTCCTTGACACGTGAAGAAGAGGTGGCACTGTCAGTACCAGAAGATTAGTGTCAACAAGCCGGCAAATACACAAAACTCTAAAACTCTGAGTTCTGTTCTTGGGGTTCAATGGATAACCTTACCCATTCCCAGCCAACAAGGGATGAGTACGAGACGACTATGCAGTGGGGCAACTTGATGGAGGTTCAGACATAGCGTTTTTATGCTATTCATCTTGTCCCACAGATCCATGCGTACACCCCCCTCTTGGGGGCTACCTTGTGGTTAAACACTGGGTCGGCAGAACTCATCCTTCCTGTCCTTTTTTGCATGGACACGTGCTCACACACAAACACACACAGTCCTTTGGCCTTTTTAAGCCTTTCCCCTTTCCATGGAGGTTCTGCCCCTCTTCTTCTGTGAACTCTGGTGTAACACCCAGGGCTCCGATGGGGCACATGTTCCACGCCTCTTCAGAACCTGACCCGGGAGAGTCCTTACAAACACAAGCCCTGCTAGGATCTCCTGCTAGGACGAGCTATAAATCTGACTGTGCCAACAGAGTATCTGCTTCCTGCCAATCTTGAGATACAAGACAAAAGCCTTCCTTCTAGCCCTTGGTCTCCTGAGCCACCATGTTCCAGAAAAGAGAAACTTGTCCTGCCACAAACAGGGCAAGTTTGTCATCTTGAGAGGGCTTAGCCCAGAGCAAAGGGGTTGGAGAGGCTTGTTCTAGGCCTTACTGAGCAAAGCCTCTTACTGAATGAAGGTTTGCACCGGGAGGGACAGAAGGAAAGAAAAGGAGGAAGGAAAACGAAGAAAAGGAAGGGCGGCATCTATGCCCTCAAGGCCTTGGAATGCGTCTGTCACACAGGCTGTTCAACAGGATGGCGGGGGTTACATAAATTCTTCTCCGTACTCTGCCTTTGCCAGTTCTTCTTTCCAGAATGCTCTTTCCCCGGATTGTGTAGCTTCTCCCTCACTCTGCTTGGCCTCTGTTCAAATGCAACCTTGCTCAGAAAGACATTTCCTGACTGCCTTTGACCGCTCATCCTGCTTTATTCTCCACCTATAGACTTCTCACTGCCTGGTGCATCATGCAGCTATCTGCTTATTGTCTATTCCTCCCCACACTAAAATGCAAGCTCTGTGTGAGCAGAGACCTGCCGGTTTAGTTCAGTGATAGCCCCAGAACAGTTTCTGGCAACAAAACAGATGCTCCATAAATATTTGTTGAGTGAAAATAAGGGATATAGGTTTCGGTGGAGCTCTTTTGAGGTCTCCAGGATTTATTCTTTTGGTTTAAAGACTGGATTTATTCTATTGGTTTAAAGATGGGGACTAAAGTATTAAGGCTATGGTATATGGTCTTCAACTAAAGTAAACAGCGGAACAAGGCCAGGCACTCCTTGGTTTGGAGAATACCAGATGCTTCCTGGCAGCTAAACCTCCTTCTTATTATAATCAATGAGAAGGAACCCCTAATACCTGGGGTGTGAATGACTAAGGGCTGTGGTCTTCTAGACGCTGTCAGTCTTTGGCTGTGTGGAAGTTCTTGGAGAATACTAGTTAGCTACACAAAGCATACGCAACTGGGAACGCTACTCTGGGCCCCGACCCTCACCACTCACCTCCCGGTAAGTAGATATCTTGATTTGACTGATTACAGTGCACTTCAAGTCTCTACAATAATTTGAGCAGACAAAAATGTCTGCCCAAAAAGAGCTTTGAGATCAGGGTCACTTGGGTGGCTCAGTCAGTTAAGTGTCCAATTCTTAATTTCAGTTCAGGTCATGATCTCAGGGTTCTGAGATCAAGCCCTGGGTCGGGCTCTGTGCTGGTCATGGAGTCTGCTTAAGATTCTCTCTCTCCTTCCCCCTCTGCCCCTTCCCTCCTCCCAACCACCCCCCTCACATACACTGCACATGTTCTCTTTTAAAAAAAGAGAGAGAGAGATTTGAGACCTTAGAATAAAGTACAGATAACCCAAGATGAGACAAGGGGGGGATAGATACAAGAAAGTCAATAAATTTAAGTGGAACACCCACTTGGGGTTTGGGTTCATCTATAAAATGCCTTGTTTGCTCCATCTTATTGTAATTCCCCTGGACTACCACAGAGAACTTGCATTTTATCCAAAATAAATATTCCAGTAGATGAAATCTAAGCAGACCACATTAGCACTATAAGGTTGAGTGTTAATGGATTTCTCCCATATCAGGATTTGATACTTTTTGGTAGAGGAGAAAGGGGAGCTTTATTTTTTAAATGAGCAGTCTCTTCTCTCTCTAAATCAATTGTGAGTGGGTCTATAACCTCCAGTCTGATCAGCTATGTCAGGCTGAAAAATGAAAATTTGCCTTGGAAGGAGTCTCCTCTCTCCACTATTTGATATTAAAAAATCTGGCCTTTCCTTAGCTGTTTGTGTCATTTTCCACTTTATTTGTGTACTTGCACCTCTCCCCTTTTTATTATTAGTCGGTGGGATTTTCATGCCTTTTCCTTAAACCTGATGGACATCTGAGAGAGATTTGGCAGCTCTGATGTGTTCCCTCTCAGGAAGTCATGTCTAAGACAGAGGGGTCACACAAATCAAAGACAAGCTGAATAGCTGGGAGAGAAGGTCAATAGCTTTAGAACAGCTTCACTTTTCATGATTATTTTTTAAAATTTACCCTTTCCATTGTCACGTAGAAAGGGTCACAGCTCTATGCAAATCCAGAGCATCTTCTTTGTGCAAAGCGAGATACCGCTGGACTGGAAATTTATGTCACTGTTTCTGCCAGAGGGTTGAGCCAGGATCCTTCCCTGCTCTGTGCACCTGCTCTTGCCTAGGACTCTACTGCACAACAGGAGCAAACGCTCAGAGGAAGAAGAGATAGGATGCCATCCGTTGGCACTCCTCAGGGGCTTCTGTACAGGGGGACTGCATGAATGTCCCAAAACATCTCTTCCGAACTCAATCTTATTCCCTCCAATCTACTCTCAACAAAACAGCACCGGTAGCCTTCCAAAAACAATCAGATGGTGGTCATTATTCTGCTTGAACACCTTCAGTGGCTTCCTCTGTGCAACATGGGATGAAGGCCAACATTTTAAATAGGACTTACCCCTGCCTACCTCTCCAGCTTCTCACTTGAAGCTCCAGCTGTGAGCAGTGTTCTACCTTGCTCAGACACACCTGGTCCCCTTGCTCTCAGACTCTCCAGCCTGCACTTCTGGGCCCTTTCAATCAATCAATCAATCAATCTATCTATCTATCATTTATCTATCAAAATTCCAGTTAGTTAACATACAGTGTAATATTAGTTTCAGGTGTACAATATAATGACTGAACACTCCCATACATTACTCAATGCTCATCACGACAAGTGCACATCTTGATCGCCATCACGTATTTCCCGGATCCACCCCCATCCCCAGCCCTGCCACCTCCCCTGTAGTAACTATCAGTTTGTTCTCTAGAGTTAAAAGTCTGTTTCTTGGCTTGCCTCTCTCTCTCTCCTTTTTTCCCCTTTGCTCATTTGTTTTCTCTCTCCATTTCAACATATGAGTGAGATCACATGGTATTTATCTTTCTCTGACTGACTTATTTCACTTAGCATTATACTCTCTAGATCCATCCATGTTGTTGCAAGTGGCAAGATTTATTTCTTGTTTTATAGCTGAATAACATTCCATTGTATTTATCGATGGACATTTGTAAATAATGCTGTAGTAAACACAGGGGTGCATGTATCTTTTCAATTAGTGTTTTTGTAGTCTGTGGGTAAATACCCAGTAGTATGATTCCTGGATCCTAGGGTAGCTCTATTTTTAACTTTTTGAGGAACCTCCATACTCTTTTCCACAGTGGCTGCACCATTTGCATTCCCACTAACAGTGCAGGAGGGTTCCTTTTTCTCCACATCCCTGCCAACACCTGTTGTTTCTTGTGTTTTTCATTTTAGCCATTCTGATATGGGTGAGGTGATCTCACTGTAGTTTTGCTTTGCGTTTCCCTGGTGATGAGTGATGTTGAGCATCTTTTCATGTGTCTGTTGGCCATCTGGATGTCTTCTTTGGAGAAATGTCCATTCATGTCTTCTGCCTGTTTTTAAATTGGTTTGTTTTGAGGGTGTTGAGTTTAATAAGTCCTTTATATTTTTTGGATACTAACCCTTTATCATGTATGTCATTTGCATACCTTTTGCAATTCTGTAGGTTGCCTTTTAGTCGTGTTGATTGTTTCCTTCACAATGGAGAAGCTTTCTATTTTAATATAGTCCCAATAGTTTATTTTTGTTTTTTATTTCCCCTGTCTCAGGGTAACTATCTAGAAAAGAGTTGTTACAGCTGAGGTCAGACAGATTATTGCCTGTGCTCTCTTATAGGATTTTTATGGCTTCAGCTTTTACATTTAGGTTTTAACCCATTTCAAATTTACTTTTGTGTACAGTCTAAGAAAGTGATCTCGTTTCATTCTTCTGCATGTGGATGTCCAGTTTTCCCAACACCATTTGTTGAAGAGACTGCCTTTTTCCTATTGGATATTCTTTCCTGCTTTGTCAAAGATTAATTGATCATATAACTATGGGTAAGAAAATAATTCTGTTCATTCCTGGGGCAAGTCTGTCTTGTTAATTGTTCTGTGTATTTGCAATGCATAGCATGGGATCTAACATTTAGTAGGTGCTCCCAAAAAAAAAAAAAAAAATTCTGATTGAATGAACAAATGGCTAAATTGAAATATCAAACCTGGCCTATTTTTGCAAGCTGCTGCCTCTCAGATCACCCAAATCCTATCCTGAAGATTTGTCCAGATTGAGTTGAGAGGGACTGACCCCTTCTATTAACCATCAGCCCCTTCCAAACTTGCTCTTGTCTTTATTTTCTGACATTGACATTGATCCAGATGTGGCACTGGCTTAGATGAAACCATGAGCATTAGGGCATTGTGTCTTCTCCCCTGACTGATTTAGATTTTCCTAGAATCATTTACCAAGGAAAGAGGTGGGTAGTTTCATAGACAGAAGAGGGGGTTCAGGAGGTAGATTGTTGGTAGCCCAGAGCAGGAACTCTAGCTTCCTCCTGAGCTCCTGCCTCTCCAGGGTCTGAACTTCAAGGCATCTACACATGCATGAATGCATGCCCAGCTGGGTGGTAAAAAGAAAATCCTCTCCTGCGGACAGGCTGGGATCCAGCTGGGAAATAGCCTTGAAGGGGACCCCACACTGAAGATGAGAAAACTATTTCTTGTAAATGGGATTATTTAATCACAAACTGCTCTGTGCATATTTATTCGTTTTTCATTCCAAGGCCTTTAGCACAGTCTTGTTTAAATCTTTCAGCCTTGTTTGGAAGGGGAGATACTTGAGTAAGAGTCACAAATGAGGAGCAGCGCCCTTCAGAAACCACCCCGTGGCAGCAGCAGAAACCTGGAAGTGGACCTCAAGTATCCTAGGGTGCTTGTTAGAAATGCAGATGCCCAGGCATCCAACCCTCCCCAGACCTCCCTTCATCTAGAAATGAGACCCATATATATCTGCCTTTCGAAGAAGTGCTTACTACAGTTTAAGAAACATTGCCTAAGGGGAAAGGAAGGTAGATTCTTCCCTCCTTCATGGCTATTTTGCATGCCAAAGCTTTGATTTTGTTAAGGAAGATCGAGAACTAGAGGGTATTATGTTAAGCGAAATAAGTCAATCAGAGAAAGACAATAATCATATGATCTCACTGATATGTGGAATTTGAGAAACAAGACGGAGGATAATGGGAGAAGGGAGGGAAAAAATGAGATGGGACAAAACCAGAGAGGGAGACAAACCATAAGAGACTCAATCTCGGGAAACAAACTGAGGGTTGCTGGGGGTGTGGGGGAAGGACAGGGTGGCTGGGTGATGGACATTGGGGAGGGTATGTGCTATGGGGAATGCTGTGAAATGTGTAAGACTGATGATTCACCGACCTGTACCCCTGAAACAAATAATACATGATATGTTTAAAAAAAAAAACTAATAAAAAAGACAGACAAACAAAAAACCAGACTCTTAAATATAGAGGACAAATGGATGGTTATCAGAGGGGAGGGGAGATGGGTGAACTAGGTGAAGGGGATTAAGAGTTAATTTATCATGATGAGAACTGAGTAATGTATACAATTTTTGATTCACTATATTGTACACCTGAAACTAATATAACACAGTATGTTAACTGTACCAGAATTAAAATTTTAAAAATCACACCAAAAAAGGGAAAGAAAGAAAGAAAAAAAAAGGAAGGATGGAAGGAAGGAAGGAAGGAATGAAGGTAGGAAGGTAGGAAGGAAAAGAAAGATGGTGGTTTCCTTTCCAGGGCAGAGGGAATGTTTCTTTCTTGATATGTGGCATGATCTAATAAAGGTGTACATGGCTAAGTGGTTTTAATGACTTGGTCTTTTGCCACGGTCTCCACTTCAATGCTGATGTGGAGCAAGCCCCTCAAAGGGGTTATTTCATGGTCGTCCCTTTGCCTGTTTTCATAGTAACCAGCTGCAGGAAGGGACTGTTCAAATGCATAAAAAGAGACATGTAGTGACACCCAGCAGGGAAACAGGTCTTTTCTAAATAAACAGCCTCATTGTTTCTCTGCTTTGTGGTGTTTACAGCGTGGGTGGCTGACCAGCTCCGTTGACTCAGAAACAGAAAGGAAAATGAGGTATCAGGGAGCTGGGGAGTTGGCTCAGTCCCTGGCTCAGTGCGTGGTCTGGGGTGAAGTCATCAGTGCCCCCCAAGCCCTGACACCCCATAAAGAAAAGGAAACAAAGTGACCCAATTCTGTAAGCCAAGGATGATAACATCAGAGATTCAAACACAGCTTTCAAGTTCCCAAATGGAATGTGTCTGCTTTGGGGAATAGAGGCAAGGTAGGAAATGATGGACTGTTGTTGAACCATGTGTAATATTGTAAGGAAAATATTATCCTAGAGTTAGACCAGATTTTCACTCTTGACTTTGACAGTAGCCAAACTTGTGTGACCCTGAGCAAGTCACCTGAACTCACAGCCACTCACTTCCCTTAATTCAAAATGGGGGGGGATTGGGGGAGGAGGAAGGGTAGATGACCTCTAAGGACCTCTTGACTTCTCCAGCCATGTCTACGAGTTATTGAGAGAGGAAAATTGCTTTTGCTCAGGACTACCATTTCTTGCTCTGACTCCTTCAAGGGTCTGTCAGAAGTCAGTTTGTCTCTGAGCACCTATCATATGACAGAACTGGCTGGACTAAACCTCTGGTGTGCTTTCAGATTTAATTTGAAATTAAAACACTCTGAACCTATGAAACAAGTGTTAAGAAGTGCAGTGATCTACTCGTTTTTTCCTACAATGGCTATTTGACATCTCTTTTGGGAACAGTAAACAAATTCTTTGAAAACAATATTTTGGTGCCCCTGATTTGCAGGCGGCCAGATTATGTGTTTATTCTGTCTCCTGGTTATCTCAGCGCTGGAAAGATGGTCTTCCTGTCTCTGCAGGGATCCTGCTGGTAACGGAGCCTCTTCCACGAAGAGGTAACTCTGCTGAGAGCAGAGAAATTAGGGTGTGAGGTGTGGAGTAGAAAGGAATTCTTAGAAAACAGCAGGCACTGTGAGTACACAGTGATAAACTGAACCCTACTGTCCCAGCTCAGGTTTGGATCTTTAATGCTTGTCTTAATCCAGACAGCCAGGAAGGGAGTGGCATCAGCTCCATGGGCTCTCTTAGTGCTACCCAAACCCTAGATGACTGATTACAAAGATGCTCCGAATTATTATGAGAGGAACTCTGAGATCATTTACACTTATGTTCTCACTGGGAGCCTTCTGATCAAGTTCTTTAGGATACGGGGCTGCTGGGTGGTATGAAGCACAGAGCAAAGAAGGCTCTGTCCATTTGCTGGAGCCCCACAATTCCACAACAGGGCCTGCAAATTCTTCTCCTCTCCCCGTCATCATGTCTTTCTCTTCCCTTGGAAGTTCTGTCACTGCCTGAACGCAGTTTGTCTGCCTCTGGACTGGGGGACTGACCTTTTGCTCTCAAGCAGAAAGCAAACAGCAGGTCAGTCGTCTCCTGGAGACCCACCCTGACAGGAAACAACCAAGAACCTGTCACTCTACCACATTCCTAGTTTCTGCTATTTAGGACCTAAGGGAAAAAGGATCAAATGATTTCTCCCAAATGGCTGATACATATTTATTGATTATCTGTAAACTTTAGGATGGTGAGCTGGGGCCAGGGAGTGGGATAGGGTCTCAGTCACAGAGAACTTTTCTTCTTCAGGACCCTGGGATGGAGGCCCACTAAACAGTTTCCAAAAAGAAGGAAAAGATCAGATTTGTGTTTTATAAAAATCATATAGTGATGAAAATAGATTATGGAGCAAAAAAGCAGGGGGAGAGATGATGGTGTCGAAAACCAGTGGTGGCAGGAATGGGAATGGAGAGAAGCGTATAGATGCCTGAGGGTCTGGGAGGTAGCACTAACTAGTCTTGGTGTTTATTGAATGTGGCAGGGTTGGGGGCACAAAAGAGGGGGGAATCTGGGTTTTTAGTTGACAAATGGTTGGTAATGAAACTGGGAATATAGGTAGAGGAACAGGTGTTGTTTCTTGCAAGTAAGGGTATTGTAATGGTGAGTTTATTTCTGAATATATGCCTCTGATGTATCTGTGGGACATTTAAATGCAGATCCTTATTAGAGGGTAGCATACATTTGTCTAGAATTCAGGAATGAAAGTAGAGCTAGAGGATAGTTGAGATTGGTCGGGGAGGGGATGCAACAGAGGTTCTAGGACTATACTGTAGGGAACACGGACGCTAAAGGGATCCGGAGGAAGGGAGGCCAAGAAGGGAGGCTGAGCAAGGGGGTCTCAGAGAAAAGATAACCAGAAGACTATAAAGGAAGAGCACACAGTTGTGTCAAATGTGGCTAAAAAGGTAAGAAAGATAAAAGTGAAGTGTGTTTAAATACAGAAAGAGTTGTCCATGACCCTTTAAAGGCAGTGGTAAAGGTCGGGGTGAAACCAGAATGCGGTAGGTTGAGGAGTGAGTGGCAGAAGAGAAAGCAAAGGCGTGACCATTTTAGAAAGTTTGACTATGAAGACAGAGAGAGAGGGGAGGCTGGAAGGACGCTATAGAATCCAAGGGAGCCAATTTACTTATCTATTTTGTTTCATTGTATGTAGCACTTGCGAGAGATTGATATAGTGCTATACAAGAAAAGAAGGAAAAACAATCATCATATACATGTAATGACTTAAAATGAATCTCAAAAGCGTCGTGCTATATAAAGAAGCCAGACACAAAAGACTTGAAACAGATTCCATTTATATGAAGTCCTAGAAGAGGCAAAATTACAGCACCAGAGAGCAGATCAGTGTTTGCCAGGCATGGTGGCACGGGGTGGGGGTGTGGGGTTGCTGGGCCTGGACATTGACTACAGATGGGCACAGGGAGCTCTTAGAGTTGTTGGAAATGCTCAATGGAGGCAGTCATCGGTGGGCGTATTTTGGAAATGCCCAGATCTCAGCTACCACAGATGAGCTGGATGACTCCAGTCCCCCAACAATGGAGTTCAGGTTTCAGGTACCGCAATATCTTATCTATGAGTTATTGCATAACGTAAAGACTTTGCAGTCAGCTCTTCAGGCCGCAGATCACTGAGTAAAGGGCGGTTGTGCACCAGGATCAGTGTCTGACATGTCACTTTCAGTCTGAAGCTTACTCGTCATGCCCACCTGTTATCCAGTCTGCTCATAGGCAGCAAAGCACAACTTTGTGCTACCTTCTTGGTCCCAGTGATACACCCATATGACATTTTATAAAAATATGTAATTGAAAGAAGGAACTAGCTAACAAAGATGAAAGTGCAGCAAAGAAATGAAAAGAGATCAGGGTGCTGGGTGGCTCAGTCAGTTAAGCGTCTACCTTTGGCTCATGTCGTAATCCCAGGGTCCCGGGATTGAGCCCCATGTCAAGCTCCCTGCTTAGCATGGTCTGCTTGTCCCTCTCCCTCTGCCTCACTCCCCACTCATGCTCTCTGTCTTTCCCTCAAATAAATAAAATCTTAAAAAAAAAAAAAAAGGATAGATCTTGAAAAAAATGAAGAGATCATTCTGGAAGTGGAATTCAAAACAAATGTCAACGGGATCATAGAAGAAATAGCTGACCATGGGAATAGTTCTGCTGCCACCAATGGAGAGACTCTAGATAAGCAGCTGGAAGGATGTAGTGAAGGAGAAAGTATGGTGAACATAAATGAAGGCAATAATTACCATGAAAGGGGTGAAGGTGTCTCAGAAGTGACACTGGTAACAAAACACCCCTCACACGGAAGGCATTCTCACAGGGATGTTTCAGGAGTGGCAACATGTTAAAAGCACAATGGATACAATGTTGGAAGCTGATCCAAGCTGAGAAAGGAGTATGACCAGAGGCCCCAGGATAGGTCCCTTAAGCAGCCAACTCTTGATTTCAGCTCAGATAATGACCTCAGGGTCCTGGAATGGAGCCCCCAGCATGGGACTTCACTGCTCAGCAGGGAGTCTGCTTGAGATTCTCTCTCTTCCGCTCCCTCTGCCCCGCCCCCACTTGTGAGCTTTCCCTCTCTCTCTCTCTGTGTGTGTGTGTGTCTAAAAAATAAAATAAAACAATTCTTTAAAAAAAAAAACAGCACAAAAACCAAAGGAGTATGACCAGTTGCCAAGGTGGAGAGAAAAGTTCTCACCCCGTGTTATAAGTTCTATGACAAGAAGGCCAGCACTCTTCAAACGACTCCTGGTAAGCTTTTCACAAGTGAATAAAATAACTTTCAAGGTTTCTGATATTTTAAATTGAAGTGTACTAAATAAATATCTGTTTGACCTTTTAAAAAAATTTCTCTATTCATTGGGGCTCATGGAACAATACAATTTTCCCCATTATTTATTTAAGATCACTTTGCAGGGTATCAGCTTGCACTATTGTTCAAGCAAGGACTACCTATGTCTTTTTTTTTTTTTTTAAAGATTTTATTTATTTATTTAACAGACAGATCACAGGTAGGCAGAGAGGTAAGCAGAGAGAGAGACGGGAGGAAGCAGGCTCCCCGCGGAGCAGAGAGCCCGATGCGGGGCTCGATCCCAGAACCCTGGGATCATGACCTGAGCCGAAGGCAGAGGCTTTAACCCACTGAGCCACCCAGGCGCCCCAGGACTACCTATGTCTTGATTGAGGGGTAGTTACAAGACTGTACACACTTGTCAAAACTTATCAAGTCACACGTTTAAAACAAATAACTTTTATTGTATAAAAATTAAATCTCAATAAAACGGTTAAAAATGGCTCATATATTGAAACTGCATTTGACTGACATTTTACACATATTTTTAATCTTGCAGCGCTACACTGTAATTTTTACCTCAACTGACAGATAAAAGAACAAAGCCTCAGAGAGGTGGGTATGACTTTTCCAGGCCACACAACTAGCCAGCGCCACAGCTGTGACCAGGCTGTCCCCGTAGCAGGGCTTCTGCGACATGGCTGCTAACTATTGGAACCACTGGAGACTTTCAAAGCCCCTGTGTCCAGACTGTACCCTTACCAAGTTGGAGAACTGTGTCTGTATCACACTGTCTTCCATCTGAGCCAGCAGGAAACAGAATGTGGTGACATGTCATGTGAAAAAAAGTTTGAAAACCTGGGTGGCAGGATGGAATATCTAATTTCTATAAATAAGGATTAGTGAAGGCTCATTAGAGTGTTTTTCTCCACAGAAGCCCAAACGACAAAATAGACTTTATCTGTACAAGTTATAGGCTTCTTTCAACAGACCAAAAGTACAGAGAGAATTGAGATTTTCTTTGCAAAGTTGATTTGGGTTCTTTTTTTTTTTTTTAAGATTTTATTTGATTATATTTATTTGACAGAGAGAGAGATCACAAGTGGGCAGAGAGGCAGGCAGAGAGAGGGGGGTAAGCAGTTTCCCTGCTGAGCAGAGACCCTGATGTGGGGCTTGATCCCAGGACACTGAGATCATGACCTGAGCTGAAGGCAGAGGCTTTAGCCCACTGAGCCACCCAGGCGCCCTGATTTGGGTTCTGAAAGACTTGTGTGTGTGTGTGTGTGTGTGTGTGTACATGTGAAGACAAAAGAAGAGCTGTTTGCGGTCCACAGCAAAATTGAGTAGAAGGTACAGGGATTTCCCATCTACCCTCCCGCCCCCACACAGGCACACCCTACCCCATTACAAACATCCCCCACCAGCGCCCTACATTGGCTACCATTGCTGAACCTACACTGACACGTTCTTATCACCCAAAGCCCAGAGTTTACATTACGATTCACTCTTGAGGTTGTACTGACTCTTGGATCTCAGCTGTAACTGCCTTTTCAATCCTCGATTTCAATAGTTATTTAGTACTTACTATGGGCCAGGCCCTTGTTAGGGGGGTTTTATACATTATGGTAGTCCCCCGCCTTATCCCTGGTGGTTAAGTGCACCAGCTTTGGAGGCAGGCCTACCCAGGGCTGATCCTGGCCTAACGACTTAGTTAACTGTGCACCATGAGCAAGTTGTTTAACCCAGTTATCACATTGCTAAAAAAAAAAGGATGAAATGCCTACAACCGGAGCCTACTACCATTGTTTAGTAAGTTAATGTACGTAAAGCAGTGAGTGCAGTGCGTAGCATGTAGGAAGTTCTCAAACAGTGGCTCTTGTTATTATTGCTGAAACACACTAGCAATTGAGAGAAAGATGTTTTCTTATTTCTTGTTTCCTTTCTGTACAATTGTTCTTTTTTAGAGATTAACCACTAGAATATAACGGAATAACAGCTGGATTTCACAGTGAACCTAAAGATAGAGGTTCTCGTATTCCCTTATGTTCCCTTAGGCTGTTTTTTTTTTTTTGTTTTTTGTTTTTTTTTAATTTTATTTGACAGATCACAAGTAGGCAGAGAGAGAGACAGGAGGAGGAGGCAGGCTCCCCGCTGAGCAGAGAGCCCGATGCGGGACTCGATCCCAGGACCCTGAGATCATGACCCGAGCCGAAGGCAGAGGCTTTAACTACTGAGCCACCCAGGCGCCCCCCTTAGGCTGTTTTTTAATTTTACTTTACCTTTATGATGACATTTCACAGGCCGACTATTTCGTACAAATATAATAATATTGGGATTTATGTTATGCATAACACGATGTCCTTGGAGAAGTGTTGTTTCTAGCAGTTACATCCTGAGTTTGTGAATCCCTGTATGAATCAACTAGGTATCTCACAATCTGGGATGTGTGACCATAAAACAATCAGAAAAAAAGCTGGATTGGGAAATGGACAAAATGCCTGATGGTGAACCTAAGTTAGCTCCCCAAATGGCAAGCTACAAAGTAAGAGAATAATAGGAAACAGTTGTGGTTTGCATAGAGTCAATAGTGGAAGCCATTTTTGAAATTTGCAGGATCCAGGGTTGGGACCCAAAATGAATGAATTAATAAATATTAATCTTTGTAGTGCGTACAGAAGACAATAGCAAATTTTTAAGGAAAGATTGTTTTAAACATCGACAAGAAGATAAAGATGTGGGATACACTCAAGAAAAGAACTGCAAAATTCAGGAGAAACTATGAAAACCAGGAGAAAGGACAAGGAGAATCGTCTCTTATTTCTCAATAGAAAGGGGGAAGTTTGTGAAATGTAGGAAGCTGTCTCCTTGGATGCCTTGAAGGCTACCCTCTAAGTTAAGAACAGACACAAAAGAACCTCACACAGTGCCTTCGAGCAATATGACTCCATGAGACTTGGCTTCCTGACTTGTGCTCCTGAACACACTACATGTTTCTGAAAATCAAAATCTGAAATCTTGCAGCTTGAGTGGCTAGTGCATTCCTGAGGGGACGTTAATCACATTTTCGCTTTCTCACTCTGTGGTCATCATTCAGTTCCATTTGCAAAGCAACCCACCAGACCCCATAAGAGTGGAAGTAATGGGTCAGCAGAAACACCTGCCAGGACTTCAGATCAGGTTCCGGACAACTTATAGTGCACCCTATACACAATCGGAAAAACACCGTTTTTGCTTTTGGTTGTTCCTTACAAAAGTGCAAGGATCTGGGTTCACCTGAATAATGATGTATGACATTGTCTTTCATTTCTGTCCATGTCCATTGAGTCATCCCAGCGGGACTCCCTAGCAGCCCGTGTTCCCTGAGATAGACTGCTGGGACGGGGCAACTCACATGTGTGAGGAATGGGACACGAGTCAGTTCTGAAATGTTTAAGGGTATTTTCTTGCTAAGAATGGTTCCTGCTTCCTTGGAGTGGAAAGTGTGATGGACTGGGATGGCTTGGGAGGAAATCTTAAAGAAGAGACATAACAGAACTAAAGTCCAAGCCGACTGCTTGTCCAGTTAGGATGGATGGAGTCACAGTGCATGTCCATGAGCTCATAGAGAAATCCAGCTTATTTTCAGCAATAACCCTCAAGTGCAATAAAAGACCCAAAGGATCTGTGGTTCTGAGCGAATGTGTTTCCAGCTGTAATTGACAAGTTGTTGCCACACAAAACCCTCCTGATACTAACTGAAAAATAACCTATATCCTCCTTTTGTAAAGTTGTGCTTTAAAAAAATTTTCCTCTGTGCTTAAGAATCTCCTGTTTCTCTACTTCCAGCTCAGGACTCACCCCTCCCTCCTGTTCTCTTCATCATGCCTTTGGCCCCCCACCCCAGAGCTCCACAAATACCATTTTCCTTAACCAACTGCTCCACGCTTTCACTGTGCCTCAGTTAATGGCTCTCATTTTCTTTGGTGGTCTCATTACCTCCCAATTAAGCTCCCCGTGGCACTAATATGCAAGCTTACTCTGATTTGTAAACCAAGCTTGTTTTTCCACCAGGGCAGGATGCCTATTGAAATAACTGTGGAAGGCTGGGTCTCTTTGATGAATATCTTTTATTACGTGATTAAACTGAACTTTACTTCCTGCCTAAGGTCAAGTTCAAAGAATCTCTCTGTATGTTGTCTCACCACCTCTGTTTTTCTACCTAATCTGAAAATAACAGCCCATCCCCAACATGTTTCTCTCTCTCTCTCCCTCTCTCTCTCGTATCTATTTGCAGATGGCCATCAAGCCCCCTTGCTCCCACCTCCCCTGGTGGCTTGTTCAGCTTTGCGTGGTGGCGGTAGAAGCTACTTTCTAAGGAGAAATACAGCAGCACACAGCAGAGTGGCAGAGCAGCCTAATTTAGACTGCATTTATTGACTGCACCACTTTATTTCTAGAAAGATCCTATGATCAGTATTCAGCTCAATCTCTGCAATGGCTTATCACTCAGTCAATGGCTTTATATCCCAAAGAAATAAGAAGGCAGATGGGCTCTTTCTCTCTGAGCTTACCCATGTGGGATCTGGACAAGATGCTTGAACCTACTGAGCCACATTTTCCTCATCTATAAGACGGAGGTAATAGCATACCTTATCCCATGTGAAGATTAAATAAGACAAAGTACATAAAACGATTGGCACAGTGCCTGCGAGGTCAGCACAATGTGGCAAGTGAGAGCACAGACTGAAGCTGGACTGTCTTCAAATTCTCCCTCAGGCTTTTGTTGTAGGTCTAATTTAAGGCAAGCCCAACAACCTTGTGCTTCAGTTTGCCAATCTGTAAGATGGGACAATAACTGAGTCTACCTTACAAGGTTGTTTTGAGAATTAAATGAATTCATAGAACTGCCTAGAATAATGCCTGGCACGTGACAAGCACTCTACATGCATTCGCTATCATTATCAGAATATACTAGTATTGCTCCAGCTATTAAAATAAGCTGGTGCTTTAATAACACTATCCTGAAAAACCGAAAAAGTTAAAGTCAAGTAGCAGAGTTTCAATCTGTAGTCATTCATAGATTAAGATGTATCATTTTTTCTTTCACAAGGGGAAATGCAAAATTCAGTTTTGGGAAGACTATCTGGGAAGGGAGGAAGTCCCAGGAAATCTGGTTATCTTCATATTCCTCAGGAAGCCCACTGGCCCCAATAAGACCTGTACAAAGGGGAAATCTGACCTCATAATTGAACAAAACTGTATTTTTAACCCAGAAAGACAGGGCTAAGGGGATGGTTATGAAGGGCATCATTTTTCTGCAGGGAGAGAACTTAATATAGCTGGAGGTCCCAGGAGAAATACCCAACACTCACTAACGAATTGGTATTTTCTTTGTTTAAAGAACAGTTCAAAGCATCGCAAGGGGGGGGATTGTATACGATGTCCGGTATAGTACTTGCTGATGAGGTTTGAAAGACCATGTATAAGTATTTGCTGCCCCTTTAAGGTCTTTGCTAAAGCTTTTCTGTGCCACTTTGTTTTTCCTTATTTTTAAAGCTCTCAGTAGAGCCTATAAACACAAACAATGGTTTTCCTAAACCTCCGTGTATTTTCTGTAGCTTTTTAAAACATGGTTCTCAGAGAACCATCATTAGAGTGGTCTGATGTAGACAATGGACAAGATGCCTCCTGGCTAAGTGACCTTAGGAAATCACTTCTCGAATTTTAGCTTCTGTGTCTCCTGCTTCTCCCAGAGGGTTCTTGTGGACCACAAATAAGATGCAGAATATGAAAAAAAAAAAAAACCATTTTGACTCTAGAAATGGCATTAATGAAAAGATGCTATAAATGTAAATTCGCAGAGCTAAGACCGGGAGCAGCGGGATGAGGAGAGGGAGAGAGGGGAAGACACCAATGCAGACAAGAGGGTGAGCTGTGAGGAGAAAATCAGTTTTCACGATATTAACTGCAGGCACAAGAAGAAAGCAGTTTGGAAGTTAAAAGATACCTGGGAAATGAGCAACAATAGACAGAAGCAAGAATAAGATTCACCTGCATCTGCATAAGGACTGTTCTGTGCCTACTAAAAGTTGTGCTTATGAAGGGTTGGAGTGGCTGGGAAAATTCCTCTGACGTGAAGCTAGCTACAAAACAGGGCACTGCACTGTGCCTTCGGAGAGAATAAAGCCAAGTGTATAAGAAAAGCAGCAAAAAGATTGAAAATAAATACAGCGAAATTGGCTGCCTCTGAGAAGTGAGTAATTAAAGCAGATTGCTTTTATGTCTTTATTCTCTCTGAGAATTAAAATGTTCTTTACTGAACACGAGTCTTTTTTTTTTTTTTTTTTTTTTTTTTAAGGAAAACTAAACTCACAACAAATTGTAGGAGCAGAGCTAGGTCATAGAGGCCTAGCCACTGGAGAACATGGAAAAATATCCTGAAGTTTCTTGGGGCCTAACTGTGGGATTTGTACCTGAAAGGTCCCACGTGAGTCCTTGGTTCCTCCACTTCTGAGGGGTCCCGGATGGCAAGGAGCAGCAGCAGTTTCGACTGTGCTCTGTTCAGGTAGTACGAGGACCCATTTACAGTGCTCTGCCTGCAGTGGCTCATCGAATCCTCAGTAATATAATTGCTAGGGCTGCCCGAACACAGTACCACAAAGTGGCTTAGATGACAAAGATTTATTACCTCAGAGTTATGGCGGCTGGAAGTTCTAAATCAATGTGTTGGCAGGGTTGGTTCCTCCTGAGGGCAGTGAGGGAAGTGTCTGTTCCAGGCCCCTCTCGTTGGCTTGCAGATGGCCTTTCTCTCCCTGTATCTCTTCACACTGTCTGCCTTCTGTGTGTATATTTTTTCTTTTCACATGGTGTTCTTTTTATAAGGACATTAGTCATATTGGATTAGGGGCGCACTCTTCTCCACTGTGACCTTATCTTAACTAATCACCTCAGCAATGACCCTATTTCCAAATAAGGTCACATTCTGAGATGTTGGGGGTTAGGACTTCAACATACAAATGTTGGAGGGACACAATTCAACCCATGACAGCCATGAAGAAGATAACGTTTTTATGCTCCATCTTACAGATGGTAGAAACCAAGACTCAGAGAAGGTCAGTAACTTTCCAAGTTTCCAGAAGTAGTAAGTGGTACAGCTGGGATTCTAAGGGAGGCAGTTGATCCTAGAGCCTACATGATTCTGTTGTAGAGGCTCCATCAAAAGCTAGAGGAGAAATCCTATAGAAGCAGACTGTAGTTTTCCTAAAAAGCCAGGCAGGAGAACAGTGTAGCCTGACAGCTGAGCCTCACTTCAGACTTCCTGTGTTGTCTTAAAAATTACCTTCTAGACTAGATAAGGCTGGATTCAATATGCAAGTTTTGTTGCTGTATTCTATCTATGTACTGTTAATATGCCAGCATGCTTCTTACCTGACTGGTTTCATCTCCTTTAACACTCTGGTTCCGTGTACTCTGACTTTATGCAGGGTCAGAGTACGAGACAGATGGCATTAGAGTTTCTAAAACTTCAGTGAGGTTGATCTGCTGCTGAGTGGATGGCAGGAGGCATTTGCAGCAAATGGCATTGCAGGAGCAGATCCTAGACAGAGGGCCCAGCATTGCAGCATGGCTTGTGGTGATGAATTTGAGACTTTGTCAAATTTTCCACATTTTAGGATAATTTGTCTGGTACTATAGTTTGTCTGGGAGATCAAATAAGCATCACTGGGAGGTGTGGCCATGACTGGCTAGAACTTCATCTGTTAGGGCTTAGTGGCCTAGAGTCCTGTAATGGAATAGGCAAGAAATACATGAGGAGGTTGAACAGCCATTGTTTTCAAGTCTTCCAACTGGGAATCAAACTTTGTAGACATGCCCACACTGGCCTTCTGTGTCTGTGGCCTCCCTGGGAAAATCCCTGCCCCTCGAGGTCACATATTCACCTCCAGCAAGCTATGGAGCTGTTTCCCAAAGGCCGACAAGGAGGGATGATCACCTACACTGGCCAGTCAGTGTCCCCACCATCCATGTCCTGTCGATCCCTAAGGTCTTGGAGACAGATAAGTAGAGCCACATCTGGGTACTCGCCCACAGGCCTGCCTGGAAAACCAGAGCCTTGTCTTGAGAATTTGCACAACCAGTCTTATGGAATGTCTAGTCTTGCCTTCCATACCTCTCAGCCCCTAGCTTGTCACCAACCTTTGATCTCTTGGATCACAATCTTCGTGGGATCCTAGAGTCTTCGGGCTGGGAGGCACCTCTGAGAGCATCCAATCTCTCCTTCATGCTACAGATAAGGAAATGGATACCCAAGAAACACCGCAGGATGGTGTGTAGCAAAATCAAGGCCAGACGCAGCATCTCCCGACACCCTATCCCACACCCTGTCTGGAAGGCCTGCACTGGGAAGATGGCTCCTCTTGAAGGCTCGTTGGATGGTTTCTTTTATTTATCTGAAAACAAATTTCCCCTTTGCACATTTCAGTCAGGCTTTCCTTTGCTTTGTATTCCTGCTTCCTCATCTGTGAAATGAAAAGTAGTAAGTAGGAACTACCATAAGACTATAGGAAATAAATAATTACTACTATAAGTCAGTACATTCGAAGCACTTGGAATTGTTCCCAGCACGTAGAAAAAGCGCTCACCGTATGAGACACTGTTCTTGTTATTATTATTACTATAACCATTGTATTCATTTCCTAGGACTGCTGTAACAAAATACCACAAAATTGGTGGCTTAAAACAATACAATTTTCTCTTTCATAATCCTGGAGGCTAGAAGGCTGAGATCAAGGTGTTGGTAGAGGCACGCTCCTTCTAAAGCCTTTGGGGATAGAGCCTTCCTTGCCTCTTCCAGCATCTGGTACCTCCTGGCATTCCTTGGTTTGTGGTAACATAATACCAGTGTCTGCCTCCATCTCCACGTGGCTGTCTTCCCTCTGTGTCTGTGCTTCTTCTCCTCTTCCTACAAGGACACCTGTCAAATTGGATTCAGGACCCACCCTACTCTACTAGTATGACCTCATCTTAATAATTACATCTGCAGAGATCCTATTTCCAAATAAGGTCAAATTCATGGGTACCAGGGATTGGGACTTCAATCCCAATTGTGTGGGGTGGGGTGTGGAATGCAATTCAACACATAGCAATTATCATTGCTGTCAAATCAGCCCATTTTATAATGGATATTTTTGAGGGTAAAAGGCGATCACTTCTTTCTCGTCACAGTCTAAGACTGAGCTGCCTCAGAGCTTGCCTGTACTCATTTCTGTCAGAAAACTGACTTAGATAGTTTCAGAAGTTTCAGATGTGCTGGAGAGAAAAGAAAAGAGGGTTTTTAATTTGTGAAGGAGCTGCAAAGCCGATGCATTAAGGCAATTCTCTTGTTTTCATTTAAAGAGGCTATAAAGAGAGTCAGAGTTCACCAGCAGAGTGATTTCATTGTGGCTATTTATTTCCGACCAGCAATTTCTTGGTGTTCTGGGTTTGCATATATAATTACTCTGGAAGTTTCCTAGAGGGAGAAAAGACAACAAAACTTGAATAATATGATGTCCACAGCACTCCATGTATATCTCATCCCAGTACTGGAACTCTGCAGGACAATTTGTCCTCATAGAGTCAAAAGAGGGTATGATAAGAAGAAGGCACACATATGTGTATGTATATAAATGTAATATACATGTGTGTATATCTGTATGCATATCTGTATATACATATATACAGATATGTACATATTGTTGATATATGCAAAAGATGAGTCATTATCATTGCCGCCCAAATTGATTTATTTTCCATTAGTAATGTAAGTGTAGCTATACAAATATTACCAATAAATTATGAGGGAAAAGAGTAAATAGGAAAAATAATTCAGTAACATTTAATGATGATTTGAAATCCTCACTTTTATTTGGCAATTTTTGCAATTGTCAGTTGACTTGAGAATTGTGGAACATGTCACCCCTTGTTCTAGGTCACAAATATCTTAAATCAGTCATTATTTCTATGGCTACTTCTACAATTTTGTTATACCACCGTATTGGAAGAATTATGGAAAAATATTTTTGTCCTAATTTGTGAGCTTTGGGTTGTTCATTATGTTTCTGGGAGTCATTTTGAAATCCAAGATGCTGCTCCAGACCTCAAATTACAGTGATTTTATGTGCTATTGTTCAGTTTCTTCCACATGGAGAACAGATTCTAATGCAGAGCTAATTGAGTTAATGTAATAACTGCACTTTTCATGTGAGCAAATCCCTGGTGGGCTGCTGCTTTCTCTTTGAACATGAATCACAGGTTATGAAATCTATAAATACCAAAGCAAATTTGCTTGTGCATCTAAAGGAGGAAAAAAAAAATACCTTACCATATCTTACTTTATACTCAAAACTCCTTTTTGATGGGGGTGAGATATTTACTTTCTAACTCTTTGACAAGCAGGACTTTCTTGAGGTACAAAATAAGATAAGTAGGTTCAACTGGACAACAAAATGTCCCGAACCAGTCATGGTAATGCAAACCCATTTGAGTCTCACCCAAACTACGTTTTCAAAACATCACCAAGGAGTTCTCATCAGAGCAAGTCGCATTGACTTTTTTTTTTTTTTTAATGGCTTGCACATTCCTGAATCTTGCTCGCTTAAATTGAACAAGCAGCAGTGACAGGCAGAAATGATTCTTTTCTCTCATCATCTAAAAATGGCCTCAGGCAAAATATCATTTTTTTCCTTCTGCTTTCCTGCTGAAATCAGAGAGTGGGATGGCACCTGTTCAAAAAGAGGCAGCCACATGAGGCCTCTGGTGGAGCCCAGTCATCTGATTTGAATCTATGTTAGTCAGGCATCATTAGTAGGCATCAGAAGCTTCTGAAAAATGTTACTAAGATATTCCCATTCTCTCACCCAATGCTTGACTATCACATTACATTCATCAAGAATTTGAAGTCTCTCCATCTTCATGAATTCATTCATTAACGAACCTTTATTAAACAGCTGCTATGTGCTAGACACTGCCCTAGGTGATGGGTGACGGTGACCAAACACACAGACCCTATCTTCAAGGACAAAGTCAGTTGATCTCTTAATCTTTGGGGTGCCCTAGAACACTTAAGTATTAAGCCCTTAAAACCCCAGTGAGCACATTCTGGGTCCCTTAGAGCTGAAAAATCTAAAAGGAAAGAGTGTTTTAATCAGGTTTCTAGCTTCCAATCTGGCTGTATGGATGCAAGGGAAAGATTTAGAAGAGGGGTAGGGAGAACATCAATGTTCCCCTGCCTAGTTCCTTTACATAATCTGTAACCAGCCTTACCTTTTAGGAGTGGCTGGTGCCTTTTTTTTTTTTTTTTTTAATCATTACGTTCAATTAGCCAACATATAGTACATCACTAGTTTTTGATGTAGTGTTCAGTGATTCATTAGTTTTTTTAAAAGACTTTTATTTATTTGAGAGAGAGAGTGCCAAAGAGCACAAGCAGGGGGATCTGCCAAGGGAGAGGAAGAAGCAGGCTCGACAAGGAGCTCCATCTCAGGGTCCTGGGATCATGACCTGAGCAGAATGCAGAAGCTTAACTGACTGAGCCACTCAGGCACCCCTGACCGGAGCCATTTTTAATCTGAGTTGTTTATGTTGGTCTACAAACTTAAATCTTCATGTTTCCTCGGCTACACCATCATCAACCAGAGGGAAGAAGAGAGACGATACCTGCTATTGATATGAAATCTGCATGTGGTATTATGCACGCAGTAGATTCTAAATACATGCTTTTGAGAGACATATGAATACATGTTACTAATTCATCAAAATGGTTCTCGGTATGAATCTACAGATCAGTGTTAACACCAGCTCATGGGGACAGAGCTTCCTCCATGGTCCCTCAATGACTCTTGCAAACACAAGCCTATCAAACCCAGGCCCCTCTCTTATACGTTTGACACACAACTGCTCATCCATGGTACCATGCTCATATCATCAGAGCTATAACAACCTCCGGGATGGTTCAAAAATTCTGAATCAAACCACCACCAAGTACAAAGCTAGGCACACAGTACAAACGTAGAAGACATTTGGAGCTGAAACCAAATGTTCTGAGAGAACCCCCAGGAGGTCCTTCTGAGATTTAGACTCTGCGAGGATGACTTGCCCTAGGAACCCTCTGAAATACACATCAGTCCAGCTCTGCTCCCTCCTCTTCCCTACATTTTGCCCTGGAGAACACAAGGCATGCTTGATGCTGACTCTTACATGACTGGAGTTTACTTTCCTGGTAACATTTCCTGGCTGCCTTTCTAAACAAAAGAAGATAAATGCATGGGCCCAGGCGACCAGGAGGCCAGCCAAGGGGTGTCCCTGTTTTTCCGTCACAGGCTCAGATTCTGGCATCGGCACACCTGTGTGCAAATTCAA
Organism: Enhydra lutris kenyoni; assembly: GCF_002288905.1. Lineage (NCBI taxonomy): Eukaryota > Metazoa > Chordata > Mammalia > Carnivora > Mustelidae > Enhydra > Enhydra lutris. Next base: position 19,896,586 of record NW_019154086.1, read on the forward strand.
ACTCTCACTAGCCAGCTTTGTGACTTTGGACCGATGACAGAGTTTCCTTGGTGCTCACTTCCTGATCCATAAAACTGGGGTAATGATAGTGTCTATCTCTATTGTGAAGATTAAATGTGGAATGAATGGCAAGTGTTTAGTAGAAAGTCCGGCACAGAGCAAGGACTCAAAATGAATGTTCCCCAAGAGCATTCTTCTGACAGGTTCTTTACATGTCCTCCCTGAGAACCATTTTGGTCTTTTCAACTCTTGGTAGTTCTAGAATCCTTATTCTTGAGGGTCTCCTCTACTTGGCTGCCTCTGCTACTTCTCTTTCTCACTCATTGCTGCAATTCGAGGTACAAACTTGCTGTACCCCAGCCTGAAGCTCTAGCTTGCAAGAATGAGTGTTCCCAACTAGCATGTAGTGGGCATAAGTTTTTGCAGTGAGACCTGAGAATCAGTCTCCTTGACCCAGGATCACTCTACCAAGCTTCTCCTTACTGGTTAAAGGCAGTCTGTGGTCTGAGTGAGTTAATGCAATAAAAAATAATTTTGCTTGATTACAAGTTAGAAATAAGTTTTGATTTTGTAGGTAGCAAGAGCTACACACATAAGCTTTAAGCTTGTTCTTACTTAAGTAACATCTCGTAAGGATAATTCAAGTAAATGCTGACAATGTGCAATCGGTTTCTTTCCATTCACAGGGTCTATGTGTTTTCCAAGTTAAAAAAGACTGGCTTCAGGATTAAAATTAAAGTATTTAGAAACTTGTCTATGAAATGTATAACAAAACAATATTTGCTGTGTTAGTATTTAGGTAAATGCCTATTAGGCTATAAATTTTTTGAGCAGAAACAGGGTTATATTTGCTTACGTATTTTCTACAGTGCCTACCACTGAGCTTTGCCCAAAATGTGTCCTCAATCAACATCTCAATCAGGCAACAAGTACCTACTGAACATCTGCTGTGTGGGAAGCTTCGACAGGGCTGTGAGGAACACAAAGATGTCTAAGGCCCAGGCTTATAGACTAAGAGGACAAGGGATACCATGATACTCAGCATAAGGGAAGATGCTTGGTGGGGTTGGAAGTGAAAATTAAATGCTGGCCATTCAGAGACAGAACATGTACTGCTGACTAGAGACTTCAATGAAACTTCAAGGAAAAGGCTGGCATTTGAGCTGGGACTTGAAGGAGATGCAAGACTTGGACACAGAGAGATGTTCATGAAGGCTTTGTAGGTAGATATGACAGCCTAATCACAGACCAAGAAAGCACAGAATCACAGAAGGGACATGGCCAGACATCTGATTTGGTATTAGGAATGCTAACTAGGAGGTGAAGCCGATAGAGTCCTTGCCTTCAAAGAGATTTCAGGGCAGTAAGAGGAGTAAGATAATAATTCAGGTGACTGTTGTTGAAAGCCTGTGCCCAAGGTGAAATGACCCAATGAGAATGGAGTGGATGAATGAGAGGGAAGAGACTGGATGGAGAGACACCAGTGAGGAGGCTAACTCAGGCCTCCCCTGGAGGCATAGTAAGGAACTAAATGTGAGGTCCACCAGTGGGAATGGAAGAAAGAAAAGATGGGAATTGAAAGGGTAACGTTCAAACCAACCTTGGAAAGTAGATGAACATGAGGAAGGAGGAGCCTAAGAAGACCCTCATACTTTGAGCACTTAGATAGATGATGATACCATTACCTCAGCAGCAAGAGCGTGTTGGGAAACGAGGAAATGGTGATTTTAGAGTGTTGGAGACATCAGCGTGACCTGCTTATAAGCATCTCTATTCCGTGGTTTGCCCAAAAGAAGAACCTGGGTGCTGTCTGTCTTGGTAGCCTCAGCACCAGTAGAATGCCTGATGCTGAGAACTTGCTCAGCAAATTTTGTGCCCCTCAACTGCAGTGTTGGACAGCTCAGTACATGGAGATGCTGGCCTGGGGCCAGGGAGGGGAGCACCCTTCCTGAGGTGGGAAAGTGTGGAGCAAAGCGGCAGAGGGCAGCACTTAGGTGGGGATAGAGCCATAAGGGAAAGTGAGGCAGGTCCTTGCAAAGGAGAAGAGAATTGAGAAAATGCAGGTCCCCGAGACACTGAAAAGAAAGGACTTCCAGAATAAGGATGAGGAGACTGAAAACACTAGCCATCAGGGAAAATACGGAGCAAAGTCATTAGGAATAAAAACTGTGTTCTTCAAAAGTAACCATTAGGGGGCAGCTGGGTAGCTCGTTTGGTTAAGCATCTGGCACGGGCTCAGGTCAGGATCCCAGGATCCTGAGATGGAGTCCCACATTGGGCTCCTGCTCAGCAGAGAGTCTGCTTCTCCCTCTGCCTGCCACTCCCTTGCTTGTGCACTGTGCTCACACACTCTCTCTTGCTCTCGTTCTCTCTGACAAGAAAATAAATTAAAAATCCTTAAAAAAATTAACCATTAGGAAAGGGAAAATACAAGGCAGAGGAGAGAAGATGTTGGCAGCAGACTATGTAAAAAAATTCTATGAGTAGATAAGAAAAAGGAAAACCAATGCAGGCAAAGACTTTAAAAGGGTACTTCATAAAAAGCATTATCCAAATGTCCAAAAATGTGTGAAAGATTTCAATTAGTAATCATGAAAAAGTAAATTAAAAACACATATCTACTTTTATGGCTAAAATTTAAGAAACAGACTATGCCAAGTTTTGGTGAGGATTTAGAACTGTGGGGATTTATGTATTGCTGGTGGGAGTGTAAATTAGAACAAACATATTGAAGAACAGTTTGGCCTTGTTTACTGAAGTGGTAGATGCATGCGATCTCAGTAATTTCACTCTTAGGCATATCCCCAAAAGAAATGTGGGTGCCCACGCATCATAAGACATATACAATAGTGTTCATAGCAGTGCTACTCATACTACTTCTGTCTGAAAACAACCCAAATGACCATCAGCGGTAGAATGTATAAATAAATTGTGGGATATAGTGTGGAACACTCTAAGAGCAATAGAAATGAATGGACTACAGCTGACTATAAGAAAGCAGATAAATCTCATGAGTATATTGTTGAGTGAAAGAAGCCAGATCCAAAAATGTAATGTACTGTGCAGTTGCATTTATATAAAGTTCAAAAACAGACAAAACTATGTATTTAGGGATGCACACTAGTGGTACAAGAATAGGGAAAAACAAGGAAATAATTGACATAGAAGTCAGGGTACTGGTTGCCTTTAGGAGGCTGGGATAGGGATTGGAAGGGTCACAGCCCACACCAAGGATGCCAGCACTATTTAATTGCTTGTCCTGGAAAGCAGTCCATGGAGCTGTATATTTATGTAGTCTGCACAGTTTGTATGCTTATTTTATTTTAGAGTAAAAAAGAAGTCATTTTAAAAACAGGAAGATTAAAAAATTACAGATATTTCAATGTGGGGTTTAGGTAGATAATAACACAGCTTTGTGAGTTACTCACCATTAACCTTCAAAAAAAAGTTTCCATAAATCTATGGGGGTAGCAGCCACATTTTCAGGGGTTAGGAAATAAACAGGTTTAAGGAAATGAAAGGTAATAGCGAAGACTTGCAAAGCACTTTGTAATGAAAAGAAGGGGAATGGTGAAGAAGTAGTTTAATTGAATAGAAAGTTTAAGTTTTTATTCTATTTTGCTTTTCAGGCTTGAGGGACTTCAATAAGAAAACAATAGGGAGAGATCAAAAAGTGCAGATGATAGAGAAGATGATTGATGGATAGGGTGCTAACCCGTAGGTGGAAGGACTGGCTGTCTTGGGGAGGGAGTTACTTCCTCAGTGACAGGCATAAAGAAGAGCTCTGGGGGGAGGGAAAGGAAGGGGTCCAAGATGACAGCTAAGAATCAGTGTCCCCTTCTACTCAGAAGATGAGAGGTGCTAACGTAGTCTTGGTGGCACACAGTTTAAGGATAATTGTTAAAATGCTAAGTGAAATAAGTCAATCAGAGAAAGACAATTATCATATGGTTTTCACTCATATGGGGAATATAAGAAATAATGCAGAGGGATGCCTGGGTGACTCGGTTAGTTAAGTGTCTGCCTTTAGCTCAGGTCATGATCTCAGGGTCCTGGGATTCAGCTTGGAACAGGCTCCCTCCTCAGCAGGGAGTCTGCTCCCCCCCCCCCAAATAAGTAAATAAATAAAATCTTAAAAAAAAAAAAAGAAAAGAAAGAAATAGTGCAGAGGATCATAGGGGAAGGGAGGGAAAACCGAATGGGAAGAAATCAGAGAGGGAGACAAACCTTGAGAGACTCTTGACTCCAAGAAACAGACAGAGGGTTGTGGAAAGGGAGGGGGTGGGGGGTTGAAGGGTGTTGGGCATTAAGGAGGGCAAGTGATGTGATGAGCACTGGGTGTTAAACACAATTGATGGATTATTGAACACTATATAAAAAACTAATGACGTATTATATGTTGGCTAATGGAATTCAAATTTTAAAAAGACAAAAAGAGAAAAAATAAAATAGATGTAAAAAAGCAAAAGAAAAGTTGGAGGAAAGAAACTTAAAACATATAAATCAATTACACTGTTAGGACTTTATTTGGATCATGATTTGGACACAAACTGTAAAATATTATGAGACACTGGGGGAAAAAAGAATAATTGTTATTATATTCTTACATAAATGGGCCAACACCATTTATCATGGTCTGCATACTAATGGTAAGGGCAGGCATTGCTACAGACATATTTGTAGGTATAGTTCAGAAAGCTGAAAAGATCAGAAAAATGCTATTTCCTGCTTTTCTCAGTAAATTAACCGATAAGACTATTCGCTGAGGGTGGAGAGATTGAGAAAGAGTTTTTTTTTTTTTTTAAGATTTTTATTTATTTGACAGACAGATCACAAGTAGGCAGAGAGGCAGGCAGAGAGAGAGAGGAGGAGGAGGCAGGCTCCCCGCTGAGCAGAGAGCCCGATGTGAGGCTCGATCCCAGGACCTGGGATCACGACCTGAGCCGAAGGCAGAGGCTTTAACCACTGAGCCACCCAGGCGCCCCGAGAAAGAGTTTTAAAGAAAATGGGAGAAAGTTTGAATCATTGAAGACATGGGGGAAGTTGCCGATCAAAGTCAAGTGTAAGGATTGACGGGGAACCCTGAGTGCCCAGCTGAGATTTGGGGCCATGAGTCTGTGGTTGCATGAATCTATGTAGTAGTAGGATTTTTTTCATCAATGCTCAGCTTCTTGGAAAAGGAAAAAGGAAACAGTAGCACTAATGCAATACCGTATTTTGCTGGATGAGTATAGCAAGAGACAGGGGAATGGAAAGTGGCAAAGAATCTGAAAATGGTGGCAAAGAGTGGTTTAGGCTCTCACCATGGGATCCAAGTTTGGAAAAAAAGCCATGAGAGGAATTTCTGGATAAACTGGAAGTGTCGTGGTCAAAGAATAAGGGCAGAAGAAGTGGAGTCATGAAAGCGTTGGAAAGATTGAAAATTGTTATCATCTGGAAGAATATTAGACAACAGTTCCAACAGATGAGTTTCTAGGTGGAGAGTGGGTGGCTAAAGAGGAAAAGAAATCATTCTGTTATTATAAGAACGAGGTCTAAGAATTGCAGGGCTAGGTTATTGGATGAATCTTCTAAATGAACATTGAAAGCTTTATAGTATGGGAAAGAGGTTTCAGATTTTATGCCAACTATGAGTATTCTGGCTGCCTGGATTCTTGTGTTGAGAAGCATTCTGAGGACGTTGTAAAGTTCCGATAGAAAGCATAGCAGGATATTGAGCAATATTTGCCCATAGAAGGAGGGAATAGTAATGAACATGCCATATACATGTTTGTGATAACCTGTTCAAAGACTATAGCACGAGTCAGACTGCAGAAGAAAACTAAATGAGATACGAGCCAGGAATTCAAAGCATAAGAGGTAGGGCTAGTTTGAGGTTAATTGCGTGCATGAAGTAAATATTACTCACCAAGTTGATTTGTTTTTTCTTTCTAACTAGGCTTTATATCTTCCTTCCCTCATCCCTCCTCAACTAGTTACCATCATGAATTTAATTCCCCATCTATTTTAAAGGAGACCTAAATTATTCTTTTGGCTATATTTTTGAGGTTTGCCCAATCATAGGTCATTCAGTGGAAATCTAGACTGCAATGTCCACACACATTTAAGGAATTCCAAACTATTCTTGCCAAGACCTACTTGGCCCTTAGGAATGCTCCCAGGGTTTTACAGAAGAGAAAGACAGCAAATTGGAAGACAGATTGTATTATCTGTGAATTGTCCATTTAGAATATGATTGCTCTGTACTTGGAATGATGGAAAGAGGGACTAAACTATAACTCCATCTTATGGAGCATGCTTTATTTTCATGAATACTTTCAATGACCCTGTGGATCAGATATTATCACTGCGATTTATTGTGTATTTTATTATTTTAAACTATTTTTTAAGTTACAAGAAAATGCATTTTTCTTGTAAGAGAGTACAGAATTAGGCATAATAAAATTGAGAGTTTCTTTCTTAACACATCTTGTCTTTCACTCTTGCTGTTTTGCTGGCAGAGACAGGGTAGAGGCAGTAGTGAAAGCCATGTTCGTCTAAAGACACTTTAGCCTTTGTTTTATTATACACTACTACTTAGCACTATTTTTTTTTCAAGAACGATATGACAATGAACAGAAAAGATAATCAGCAGAGAACCTGTGGACTACCTTTTTTCCATTATTAACAGAAAGATCAGTCAACGCCAAGAAATGAAATCTGCTGTGAATAAAGAAATTTTGTCAAGACAGGATGACGTTACTCTGTGTGTGGTTCTGGACTTGCTCATAAAAGTAAGTGAACATATAGCTGACTTCCACTCTAGCCAATGGAGTAATAAGGATAGGATTTACATTTCCACCTGAAAAATAAAATAGAACCTGGAAAAAACACATGAAACAACCAAGACAATGGACAATAGTGCTATGACTGACCAGGTTACAGCCTTGAGTGAATGACCAAGCTGTGGTACAGGAATGTGGAATGCAGATGCCCGGTGGCCTCTCTGAGGGGAGGAGATGGAGTGAGGATCTGGGGCTGCAAGGCAGCCCCTTTTCAGGGCAGAGTGGCAGAGAGGAAAAAGCTGCACACATGGAGACCTCCAGGTGTATACAGCTTAATACTGGTTGTCACATGTAGGAGAGGAAATTCTGGGCCAGTCAATGAACAAATCTGAAGGATAAGAGAGAACACAGCTAGGGCTGACACAGAGCAAGAAATAGTTTCTGATCCCACTGGCTTGAGTGGAAAACGTCAAAATCCACAGGGCATCAGAGAGAGTCTTGAAGAGGTCTTTGCCTCAAGAGAGGAGGAAAATTAGCTCTAAAATAAATGCTGCCCTTATCCTGCCTAAAATACCTTAAAATCGAGGTCCAGAGGATCAGACTATTTCTAGGTAACTTACTGGTGTACGAGAACAAATCCCATGAATTGTTACCAGAATACAAAAGTATCCAGCACTCATCAAGGTTAAATTGTCAATGGCTAACATCCAGTCAAAAATCTCCAGCATGCTTCTTTCTTAATCTATGTTCTCAGGTCTGGACAATCTGTTCTACAGTATTCCCACCTGCACCCTTAGATGGTAGGTGTCAAATGTGTCTTTCACTTGCCTCTGTCACTTCCTATGAGCTCTTAGCATTTCCTACTTCCACCAGCCTTTCTTCCCCAGGAGACCTGCAGGCCTTACCTCTCTCTCTACTCTCCTACCAAAGTTGTCTAAAACCCTGTTTTAGAATAAAGATAAAAAAACACTCAACAGGGCTCCAGCTACATCTTTATAATTTATTTACTCAGAGCTGCCCTTTGAGGGTGAAGAATTCAGCTTGTCTGACAATTTCTTGATATCATGATGCCACTTGATATAAAACCCACCAAACAGTGGGTCTGATAAATAATGTAGCAGTTTAATGATGAGAAGATTTACATTCTGGGTACTCTTCAAAGCTAACCTTCTTGAAGACTCAAGAAGCTTAAGGTTTAGAGCCAGAAAATAAGGAAAGTTAAAAATGTGACTTAGGAAGGTAAATAGAACCAAAAATATAAATTTCAAAACACACATTCTAAAAATATCCACATCTTCCCAGGGAGCATGCTCTCCTTGTGTAATTAAATGAAGTATTTTAGATAATTTTCAGAAAGAGTCTGATTTCATTCTTGGAGAAGAGCTATTAAACACCAAGATCTGTGCACTACGCAGTCTCAGCCTCCTTCCTGAAAAGCCTCAGGCAGTCACAATTTATCAAAAACGAAATCAGCATTGAAAAGATTTGAAAATGAAGTGAACAGCAAGTCTCCCCCTTTCCAGAGGAAGGTCTCCCAGTCTGGAGAAAGATTCATAGGATTCACCTGGAAATTCTGGGTATCCTTGGAATGTCCTCTTAGATGACCAAAGAGAGACAAATATTCAAGTATTCTTCATATTCCTACCACGTGCAGACTCTGTTGTTGTGCCAAAGGCTCAGAATAGAATGAAGCTAAGATTCAGCCGCCTTCCCTCCTGCTTAGTGATGTTCTTCTTTGGATAGTTTTGGTCTGGCCAGGTGAGACAGTATATTCCATATTACCTAAAGGGCAAAAGCCCTTGTTTTGTAGCCAGTGCATCTTTCAGGGGTATCAGGAGAAGGCAAAACTGTGAAGTAGGGGAAATCCAGCTTTATCTCTCTTTTCTCCCCTTTCTTCTCCTTTCAGGGCTATGGTGGATGGAGGACCTGGGCATCTCCAGACTGACTTGTCAATTGTCCCATTTGTCTGGCTTCTCCTCTTAAGTACTGCTCTCCACTCTGAGGGACTCCTCATGGCAGCTCCTCTCCTTGCCTGACTCTACTTACTTGTAGAGCTTAAAGATGCCTTTAGTATATTCTGGTTCCAACGAAAATCTCACTTCTTCTGGTCCAACCAGACTCAACTCTCCCCTAAGACATGAGGCACCCAGAGACAAAGCTACAATCTTCAAGGAGCAACATCTTTGCTTCACAAGCCCTGAGACAGTTTGTTGAGTATTACCCTGGCAGCCAGCCCTTGCTGGGATGGGCAGTGAATGTCTTGTGCGTGAATGGTCAAGGCCCTTCTCCCAGCCTCAGCCTCCTCTGCGTGAACTGTTTGTGTTTGGCTGTGTCTCGTTCCTTTCCCCCTCCCTTCTTTGTGGAGAAGGTTCCCTCTCCCCGGGACTCCTCTCATGGTCTTGGCCCACTGCCCCTAAACTTCACCTAGTCACCTCCATCCTTCAAGTGCTGCCCTCCAGAAAGGTATGTGGAGTTAGACAATGTTATAGGTTGATTTGTAGTCCCCCAAATTCATAAGTTTAAGTCCTAAGCCCCCAGTACCTCAGATTCTGACCTTATATTTTTACTTTTATTTTTTAAAGACTTCTTTATTTATTTTAGCAAGAGAGACAGTGAGGTGAGGAAATAATCTCAAGCAGACTGCTGCTGAGTGCACAGCCTGACGTCGGGCTCAATTCTACAACTCTGAGATCATGACCTGAACTGAAATCAAGAGTCAGATGCCTAACCAACTGAGCCATCCAGAATCTGACCTTTTTTAAAGAGAAGTTTTTAAACAAAGATCATCAAGTTAAAATGAAGTCTTCAGAGTGAGCCCTAATCCAATATGACTGGTGTCCTTATTAAAAAGAGGACACTTGCACAAAGAGACACACAGAGGGAAGATGGTATGAAAAGAAATAAGGAGAAGATGACCATCTACAAGCCAAGAAGAGAGACCCTCACAGCCCTCAGAAGAAACCAACCCTGAAGACACCTTGAGCTCAGACTTCCTGTCTCCAGAACTGTGAGATAATACATTTCTGTTGTTAAAGCTACCTATTGGTACTTTGTTATGAAAGCCCTGGCAAATTAATTCTGTTTTCCCAGAAAAACAGAATCTGAAATGAAGGTTTGCATTAAGCAAGTGAACTGGGGAGCACCTTGGAGATCAACACCTGTGGGGTATGACAGGAAACTGTACGGGGGAGGAGCTGAACTGTCAAGCATTTGCCATAGAGAGCTCAGCTGATTCAAAAGGTCACCCTGGAGCTGGGATGGTTCTTTGGAGTTGTCCTATTTTGAGCAGCAGGAGGTAAGGAGAGGAGACCCGTGCTTTAGACCCAATAACTCCCTCCTCCCAACATGGATCGGTCACTGAATGTGGGACAGGGCACCTTGTATGAGAAGACTTTCTGTGACTAAGGGCAATTCCTGCAGAAAGACTCAGCAGAGAGCCAGCCACCAGACAGGGGATCCAGTGATGTGTCCTGCAAGGGAGCCGCAGGGTGCCACATCAGCCACAGCATCCTCCCAGACCAGGTTTGCCCCTCGGCTGGACTCCCATGACACCACAGACCTCGGCTTCGGCTGCACACGACTCACCACAGTGATAATTAATTTGTACATTACCATGTATTTTTCATTCACTTGTAAATTTCATACGCTGAGTAAGTACTGGGCTGTAAATATGCAAAGACTTGTTTTGTTCTCTTTTATATTGCCTATACCTAGAAAAAGCATCTGGACTATAATAGGCACTTAATGAATAACAACGGCTGAACAAATGAATTGTTGGCACAGAATGTAGACCTGAATATGACATGCTTATCACACTGAATCCTCCAAGCTCTGAAATCCCCCCTCCTTTCAATTTACTACCTATCATCTCTTCTGAAAAGTTAGTAAATGAGAGCAGATAAAAATATTTTGGAATTGCAGTGAAAAGATGCAAGCATGTGTCCTCGTGTTCCATGGGTCCTTTGGCATTGTGGACTGAACTGTATCTCCCCAAATTCCTATGCTCAAGTCCTAACCCCCAGTATCTTACAATATGACTATTTGGAGATAGAACCTTTAAAGAGGTAATTAAAGTCAAATAAGGTTATATGGGTGGATATAATCCAATAGGACCGGTGTCCCTTTAAGAAGAGGAGCACCAGGGATTGTTTCGGGTGCATAGAGAAAAGGCTACATGGAAACCAAGGAGAGCGAGCTCAGGAGAAACCAACCGTGCTGGCACATTGATTTTGGACTTCCCAGCCTCCAGCACTGTGAGAAAATAATTTGTTGTTTAATTCACCCAGCCTGTGGTATTTTGTTATGGCAGCCCTAGTACCGTATCACACTTTTCCTCTCTGAACCTCAGCGTCCTCATGTTAGCTAGAAGTGATCATTTCTAGTTCATTGGAGGAGAGGAGGATTGAATGAGATAATATGTGAAAATCTTTGGATGGATGGTGGTGCCGTTCACAGTTGGGGGGCAGTAGGGGCACATCTGTGCAACAGTGGGGAGTAAACTCAATTTGGGAGTTATTGAGTATCAGGTGCCCATGGCACACCCATGTGGGCATTCTAACAGGCAGCAGCGCACACAGTACTGGATAAGCATTTAATCAGTATTAATCGAACCCCTTTATCCCCCCTGCCCCTCCCAAATTTCCCTCTCCCTCATTTTCATGCATTTCAGAATCCAACAAGTCTGGTTTTCTCTGCCTGCTTCTCCACCTCTACTCTTCTCTCTCCCACTCCTTACAGCACAAAGAATAAAGCATCTGTCTGCCTCGGGCAGCTGGGGAATCATTGCTTTTTGGAAAAATACAAATAATGGAAATGCATAGAGTGTATGTGAGATAAATAGAAGGCTTCAGAGTGGTACAGGGCTCCCTTTGTGCTACAAAGATGAGTCTGGGAGGTGTGGAATGATTTATGAGGTTTTTAATAGTACTTACTGTGAGGAGAAAGCGATGGAGGCAAACCAACATGTTTATCAATATGAACTACTTCCTTCAAAAATCATACATGGAAATATGCAAATAGAATGCCCTGGGCATGGATTCTCTGCACTTCTGTTGTTTCTGGGTTTTAGAAGAATAGATTAGAACGCATTAAATGATTATGTGTGGGAAACGATAGCTTATTGTTTATGCTTTGAAGTGAGGGAAGTCCATCCCAGCTCTGCGTGTGTATGCATGTTCTTGCGTGTGTGTGCGTGCATGTACACACATACAGTTGGACAAGCAAGAGAACTGAGGGAGAGGAAAAGACCTACTGTTTGTGTGTATTGAATAGCCTCCATTCTATCTCAGGCTGAGATCATTTTTCCCCTGGATAGCTGTAGTCCTCTGAACACAGTGTTAGTCAAGACTAACAGATGGCCAAACAGAAGAAGATAAGTAAAGTGGTCCAGAGAAAAACCCAGACTGGACTTGCAAGTCTGACCCACTCCCTGGCTTATTGCTATTGACAGAATTATGAGCTACAGCCCATTATAACTGGGAAGGAACACCAGTGTCACTCAATTCAGCATCTTCATTTCAGAGATGGGAAGGGGAGAAACAGAAAAGCTAAGCAACCTGTCCATTGACCTGCTGAAGAGCCCATGGAACAAGTCCATACAGCCTGGGTGGTTTTCATGCCATGAGGTTGCTGTGTGAGCCTCATGAAGGTCAAGGTCAAGGATGATAGGCTTCTGAAAGAGCATCACTTGAGCACGGCCCTTTAATTTATGAAATCAAAACCTACACTGCAGTAAGCAGCTCCTCTGCCACTGGGTTAGGGCCTCTGGTAGCATATAAGGTACATTTGGGACAAATTAGGAAAAGGCACCCACTCCAAGTACATGTACACTGGGAAGGAAACCTGCCTGTGAGTTAATCAGGGAACTCTCGCTTCCCACCTTGAGTAGGCTTGGTCTGCCCACAATGGTTGGCAAATGGAATACAGGCTGGATTTCAGCTCCCACTTGTCCCTCAGCTGGGTGCCCTTCTGCTGAACAACCTGCCCAACTGTCCAGGGCAGACTTTTGCAGAGCTATGGCCTCACTATGGCTGGAGGAATAGCAGCTTGCATGGCTAGCTAGCTGAAGCCTGGGCCTCTAAGCTGCCCCACCATCTCTTCCTGCTTCCTTTGTGTCCTTCACTGCTTATTTCTTCTTTCTTTTTCTCACTGCCAGCTAAAGTGGTTGGCATAGCCCCATCCTGGCTCTAATATGCTATTTCAAAATAACAAAATGAGATTTATACACTTTTACCTAATTTAGGGGTCATCAGCTCAAGGGAAACCTTGCCCAGATCCACTCTTCCTCTCCTACAAGATTCCACCATTAAAATATCTGTAATCATTTCCTTGATAAATGTAAACCATGTCCATACCCCATAGTAGTTAATAGCTTTCTTGGGGTTTTGCCTCTTGCTTAACATATTCAAAGTAGTTTCGGTGAATACTGGAAGTCAAAATTTAGGGTCATAAATATGTGTTTCAGCCCATCTGTTTGCTCAGTCTATTTTTTGGACCCCTTCAATGTCTCTCGCTAGCTGTCTAACATTTTTATTTGGGGTCTCCACAGTAAATGCCAATGGGAAATAAAAGGAATCACTTCCATGTTTCTTAGGGCTAGAACTAGGCAGTGAGACATAAGGGGGAAAGCATGAAATAAACAGCCAGGAGACCTAATACAAACCCCGGTTCTGTCTCTTCCTAGGCAAGCGACGTTGGGCGAGACACTCAACTTGACTATGTCATGGATTTTTCTCATTTGGAAAACTAAAAACCATCATTTTTAAATGAGACAATGTGTGTAAAAATGTCATAACTCCATGCACTATGCAAATGTTTATTGTCATTCATTTTTACTGCATTTGTGGCTGATTAAAGATTGCTACAAATTTTTTGCCACTGCCTCCGTCAAGAGGTTGAGTCTACTTGGGACTCCTACACGAACACATGAACTCAAGACTGGCCTGAGACTAGCTTTGACCAACAGACCAGAGTCTGGTGAACAGCAGAGATAAGCAGTAACAGAGGAGGGAGAGGCCCAGCCCTCAGTGGGACAGGGGATGGGCAGACACTGCTGTCAGTTACCCAGGGAAGAGCCAAACATCACCTCCCACAGTCAATAGCAGCATGGTGGGGGGTTGCAAGAACTCGGTGGGGAAGCAGTGGGAAGAAGCCTGGGAAGGAGACAGTTGAGAAACCAGGGAAAGAGAAAAGATTTTCTCAGCAACACCTAGGCTTCTGTTGAGTGAAGAAAAAATGCATTATGCTTCTTATCAGAAACCCTCCCTGCTCTGGAGGATGTGGTGAGATTTAAAGAGGAGAGAGCAAGGAAAGGTGAAGACAGGAGAGGAACACTGCTATGGGATCCTGAGAGGTAGAGCAGAAGCATGTGGATTCAGAGTCCAATAAACCTGGGCTGGGTTCTGGCTATACTACTCAGTGGTTGTGGGACTCTGCAGTTCAACTTCTAGGAAAGGAGCTGGTACAAAGGAATGGAAGCAGGAAACTTTCGTGGTGGAGACCGCTACTTTCCCCCCTTCCCACCAAGCTATTCTCTCCTTCACTGGCCACACTTGGTCTATATTTCCCAGACTCCCTTGAACTTAGGTGTGGCCACATGACTGTTTATTCTGAGGGAACAAAGACAGGCAGGAGGTGTGCTCTTTCCAGACCTGATACAGAAAGGACTCCCAGACACATTCTTCCATTCTTGTTCCCCTTTTCTGCTAACTGGAGTCTTCACATCCACAGAGCCCCCAGAGGCCACATACTGAACACAGACATGTCTTCATCACTCAAGGTCTCTGAAATATTGTGTCAGAGAGAGCTGCCCCAACAACCTTGAAACAAGACATAAATTTTTATTGTGCTAAGCCATTAAAACTTGGGGATCCATTTATTTCCACAAGCTAATGCAATTGACTTAGAAGATTGTTGCATGACCCAGAAGACAGGTGATGGGGATCTGGACTAGAGATGTGGCCGTGGCCATGGGGGATACAGTAACAAAGGTAAACTGTGACTCAGTCCCCAGGAATTTTTCCACGTTTCTCATCAGAGAGGGTGGTGAAGAGTTAAGGAGTTATGCGTCCTTTGGAGTCAAAGGAAAGCTCTACTGTCTGGAAGGAATGAACAGCTGGGCCCACAAACAAGTAGTCAAACAGATAACAGAGATGATGGTGGAGGCATTGCTAGAAAAAGTAGTAGCCATGGCAACATACATTCCACAAAGCCATCCAGAAGCTGGAAGCTCAGGGTGACCCGGCAGGGACAAACGCAACAGGAGAACTCTAGCAGCGGAGACAGCATGAAGGCAGCTCAGGCCCTCCGGGCAAGGCGGAGGTGGGGGGGGGTCCCAGGTTTAGCTTGGGGAGTGTGTCCTGCCTTCGTTTGCCTCACCCCCCCAACCTTGCCCCAACATGCATATAAGGCTTTGGGAGAACCCAGGCTACAGAGGGAGCAAAAGGGCTTCAAGAGACCTCAGAACTGACCTCAGAACTGAGATTTGCCTGAGTCCTTTCCTTTTCTGCTTTTCCTGTCCTCTTCTTGAGCACTTCTCACCCAGGTCCTCCCTAGCTGTTTCCTAGGAGAGGTGGAGCACAGGATTCTGGGCCAACTAAAACCTTCCAATATCAATGGAGCCCCAAACATTTGCTAACGACCCATTTTAGAAGTTTATGTGGAGTGTGGGGGTAGAGTAAAGCAGCTCAGTAAAGGGATAACTGATGATTTGGGCGGGTCTCAGAAGCAATTACTTAGAGCCACTATTTATCCTATTTTCCTCTACCCACCTTCTTCCTGGCCAGCCTAATTGCCCAGATCCTTTACTAAGTGGCGAAGAAATCCATGTGCTCTTCCATTTCGCCCCCAACCTATTTTCTTTTGCTGCCAGAGTCTCTATTTCCACTGCTATTTTTTTTCCAGACTTTAATGCAGCAAACTCTGTGAAACCCTAATTGAATTTTTTTTTTCTTGAATGTGAGAATTTAGAGCAGAGTGGAGCTGAATGGATGCTGTACAGAGGGTCGATTTTACTCCAGCAGAGCATCCTTTTCATGTGCTGGAAAAGACATGACATTAAAGGATAATTTTCCCAAAAAAGGGCAAAATTATGTCTCTCACAGAGCTATAAAATGAACATGTGTTAAAGATTTTATTTGACTTATTAATTAAGCGAGAGAACCAGGCAGATGTTACAACTGGATTAAAGAAGTCAAAGAAGCATAAATTTATGCTCCGAATTTATACAGAGTAAAGGAATGTTGAAATTAATGTGAAAAAGGAGGCAAAACTGCCCTTTTTTTGGAGTGGGGGAAGTATCCTCTCTCTCTCTCCCTGGGACAAAATCATTTGCATGTTTATAGACAAGAATTATTTTGCATTGCTGTCGGTTATCTACAATTTTCAGAGTAAAATAGCTCCCATGGAATCAGAATCAGACTAACCCAGAAAGCTGTGCTTTAGACAGTCATAGTTCTCCATTGAAACATAAATTTTTTCTTATACATTTAGACCAATTGCATGGCTTGGGAGACCTCAGAAAAAGGTTACAATTAACATCTTAAATTCAGAACAATCTGGCCTGAATTCATATTGATTTAGCTTTAACAGTACATAAGAAACTCTTTTCCTAATGAGTTCCATCCCCTTTGTGTTGTTATTGTCAGAAATTATATATTCTAACATTGTGTTAAGAAGGAAATGTGGGTTTAATTGCAATTTGCTTTGCAAGTGCCACGCGATTAACCCAAATCTAAACTTGACCCTGTCTGACTTCTATAGAAGGGCATTAAATTGTATTTTATGTTGCATTAAACAACCAATACTGAATTAGGTTGTCATAGAAGGAGTCAGAGACCTGTGATCTAGCTCTAGCTTTCTGGCTAAAGTGGTGTGTAATCTTGAGCCTTGGTTTTCTTACCTGCAAGCTGGGGAAGGGCAGACTAGATGTTCTCAAAGCTTCCCTTTTGTTCTCTGTTCCTACTTTTCATGTCAGTGGGCTATTTTCTGTTTCATATTACTGCGCTGGTTAATTTTATGTGTCAACCTGGCAAGGCGATAGTGCCCAGATATTTGGTCAAATACTATTTTGGGTGTTTCTGTTAAGGTGTTTTGCACGAGATTAACATTTAAATTGGTAGACTTTGAGTAAAGCAGATTGCTCTCCATAATGTAGGGGGACCTTATCCTATTCAGTTGAAGGCCCAGTCAGCTGAAAACTTTAATAAAGCAAAGACTGACTTTGCTTTAATAAAAATAAATATATAATAATAATAATAATAATAATAAATAAATAAATAATAAAAATAAAAAAACTTTAATAAATCAAAGACTGACCTCCCCAAGCAAGAAGAAATTCTGCCAGCAGACTGCCTTTGGCTTGAAGTGCAGCTCTTGCCCGAGTCTCCAGCTGGGCTTACTAAGCATCCACAATTGTGTAAACTGATTCCTTAAAATCTCTCTCCTCTCCCCTCTCCCCCTCTATCCCCTTCTCTCTTCCTCCCTCTTATATCTATCTATCTTTATCTCTACATATTATAACATGTATAGAATACCAACAGGATATGTGTGTATGTATATAATATATATTATGTATATATACACACATATACATATAATATGAAATCTCCTCTAAAATCTGATAAAACTTATGATCTTCAGCATATACTCAGGACAGAAAAACAAAGTTTTGCCTACAATGTCAACCTATTCAAAGAACCTTCCAGACCTCTTTCATAAAATCCAGCACATTTATTGAGTAGTAAGAAGAAAAAAGCATCTTTGAAAGTGAGCTTTTCTCCCCTCTGATCGTAGATGTTTCATAT
This sequence comes from Enhydra lutris kenyoni, assembly GCF_002288905.1. Lineage (NCBI taxonomy): Eukaryota > Metazoa > Chordata > Mammalia > Carnivora > Mustelidae > Enhydra > Enhydra lutris. Next base: position 19,914,152 of record NW_019154086.1, read on the forward strand.
TTTGACCATAAAATGGAGTGAGTGGGTGGCTGTCACGTAACTGACCTGGAGGGCCAGGAGCTTGTGTCTCTTCCTAACTTCCCAGTAAAGTCTGGCTTTTTCCCCAGGAACTAGAAAGTTAAGGTTTATTATCCTTGATTTTTCTTTGCCATGTCAACACACCCATCTGACTCATGAATATAAGTCCCAAAGGTAAACAGATGTGATGAGGCCAAGGAAGCTAGGCTAGTTGGAAGTCAGCGACCCATTTCATACTGGCGATATGTCAAGACCATTTGGGGCATTACACCAAGGATGCCAATGATTTGTTATGAAATGGGGAGTCCTACAGCATTGTTTTTTTAAGTATGAAACATACCATGATGATATTGGGCTCCTACAATATGTTAGGCTCTATTCACACAGTCATACTAATACAACACACTCACACATGCTAGTTTATGCTAATACAGCATCCCTTCCTATCTTCCTTTTTGTCTCATTTTCTTTTCAGTTTTAATTTTTAAACAAATAAGAAAACTGAATTGATAGTAGAATCAAGTGACCACCTAAGGACACAAAGGTAGTAAGGGGCAAAGACAAGACTCTAACCCAGATTCTCTGGCTATAAGCTCCTACTCTCTCCATTGCATCATAGCACCTCTCCTATTGGTCCACCATTTCTCTGCCACCCCTCCTATTGAGCTTCCATGGATGAGTGCTTCACATGGAATGCCAAATATGAGAAGATGATGAAAAAGAAGGAAAAGAAACATCAATTCTCAATACATGAATCATTGGCAAGGGAAACAGTGTTGCTGTGAAAACATAGTGCCCACAATGTTTTTTTGGTGGAAAGGTAAGGAACACACACACACACACAGATGACTGGTAGAATCTAGATTATGGGACCAACAGGATAATCTTCATGGGTGTTCTAACTGAAGAAAACTCCCAGAATCCTCCATGTGGTTTGCCACATACACCTCCTATATTTAAAAAAAAAAAAAAAAAGAAGAAGAAGAAGAAGAAAGAAAAAAAAGACTTGAAACTTCACATTATGGATAACCTTGATGATGAATATGTAGGGTTTTAATTGAACTTATTAAACATCTGGTATGGTCAAGACTCTGACCCAAAGAGGCTGGAGAAGAGCTCTACCACAACAAAATCCCTGGGTTCTGCATCCAGGAGCTTCTTATCCAGACTTTCCAATGAAGATTAAAATTAGAACTGGATAGACAATGATTCCAAGGGAGAAGTGTTCGATTTTCAGTGAGGGACTGAGAAAGGCCTCATGAAGTAGATAAAATATGAGCTGACCTTGCAAGTTGAGAGCAATTTCAGTTGGCAGAAAATGGAGGGAATTGCATTTCCAGCTGAGAAAAACATATGGAAGTGAGAAAGCACATGGTGTTTAGGGGAAATGAGGCCAGCTGCTGTGTCCAGCACACAGATAAGTAAGGGCTATGGTAGGAGATGAGGCTGGCTCTACTGTAAGTTTTGAATGTTAGGATAATGAATGTATGGAAGATTTTATTAAAGTTACCAGTTCTCCATTCTTCATTCTGCAAGAGAGGTATACATTGCTAGTTATTGCCATGGGATTTTTCCATGTCTCCTTTGGAGGAGTACATGCTTCTGCCTCCTTGACATTGGGCTTGGTCATGTGACCTGCTTTGGCCATGACACATGGACCACATATGCCATGTCTGAATAGAAACCTAAAGAGCCGTTCTTTGTTTCTAATACCTCTTTTGCTTTTTTCCCTCTGCCACCAAAATGCTTATCCCATGGAGAAACTGCTTCTTCAGCTAAATTCTAGAATGCAGATGACCCACGCGGCAAACCCACTTTTAACCCCACAATGAACCATAACTAACATATAACTGAGTAAGAAATAAACCTTTGTTGTTATAAGTAACTGAAATGTTGGGGTTGTTTTTGCCATAGCAAAACCAGCCAGCAAGTATTTTTTGTTTACTTTATTCTGAAGGCAACAGATTTTGTAAGACAACAAAATATTTCCCTTCTCCCCTCCCTGGCAGGTCTATGAATATAAATGGTGAACAAAATCTTATTTTAATTTCTGACTATATTCAGAGTCAGTTGTTTTTTCCATATCAGAAACATTCTGGGGGGATAGAATAACAATTAGCTTAATACTCAGTCCTTGTAGCCACTGGATCAGATTCACCTGGAATCCATGTAAATCTGATAAAGAGCACTGTGGGCTTCCAACACTTTGTAGCTGATGGCAGCAGAAATATCATTTCCTTCCAAATTGTTAAGGATATCATCAACTTGCCAGATAGGAATAAAGATTTCAAATTTAAACTTGAAGCTTTATTTTCCAGTGATGGAATATTCCATTTAGGCTCTGCAAAGAAATAAACAGACAGACACCTCATGCTGGGTTGACCACCACGGAAATGGCCTGCACAGTGTTGGAAGTTTGTGGTGCCTCCGATGTAAGTAGACTCAGAGAGGATTCATCTTTACTGGCTTAATGAGAAGAATCTGAGAATGCATTTGTTATCACCTCTATATCTTTTCTTTGTTTGTTTAAAGCAGGATCCATGCCCAGCACAGAGCCCAATTCAGGGCTTGCACTCACAACCCTGAGATCAAGACCTGGGTTGAAATCGAGTCAGACACTCTACTGAATGAGCCACCCAGGCACCCCAGCACCTCTATTTCTTGGGTATCACTTCACTGTGTACCCAGTAAGGGTCTTCATTCACCAGGTAGTGTGGAAGGGAACATGACAGGTAGAGAGTGCATGAGCGTAAGTCACACTAGTAATAGTGATGATAACAAAGAAATAAAAAGAGAAAGATAATGGAGTCTGGATTACTAAACCCCAATGGCAAGAATGGCTTATACTTTATTAGTTGCAGATTCTAGAAGGAGATTCTCTAAGGAGAACAGCTTTTTCAAAATCCCTGAAACAAAGTTTCTCACTTATAAAATGGATATAATAACACCTCTTTGCTATAGTGATTGTGAAGATAATATGATAAAATAAATGTAAAGTACTTGGCATATGGTAGATGCCCAAAAATTTTGTTGGAGGTTTTTTCAACTTTTAGTTTTAAACCCACTTTTCACCTGAATGCTTTTGTCTAACCTTATCAAAATTCTAAACTATTTGGATTTACCATCACATCAAGGCCTTCCCTGACTTCAGTCTGTGATACTCTACCTTCTCCGAAATAGCAGTAAAGGCCATAGATTTTTTTCGGATGTATTGATTCACTCATTCTTTTTTTTCCCCCATTTCTGAAGTACTTATTTTGTACCAGGCACTGTTTTAAATGTTGGAAATGTAATTATGAACAAAGTCTCTGCTCTCACTGGGTTTACAGTATAGTGGGAGGAGAGACATAATTAATAAACTAATAAATATATACCAAATCAAATAATGATAAGTGCTATGAAAAAAAAATAGGGCAAGCAGAAAAAGGAATGCCAGAGTGGAAGGCCTTTTATATCAAGTGGTCAGGAAAGACCTCACTGAGTGATTCTGGAATAGAGGCTGAGAGCCATAAAGAAACTTGGGATGAAATTTCAGAGTAAAGCATCTAGCCAGTGCAAAGGCCCTGAGGTCGGAGAAAGCCTGGTGTGTTCTAGAAAGGACACTGGTGTGGCTGAGCAGAGTGAGCCAGGAAAAGAATGATAGAAGATTAAGTCAGAGAGGTAGCATCTGAAGGTGATGAGAAGGTCTTTGATTTTTAGTCTGAGTGAGTTGGGAATCCATGGGAGGGTTTTGAGCAGAGAAGTTACATTATTTTACTTAGATTTTTTTAAAGGTTCACTCCATATGCTGTGTTGAAAATAGATTTCAAAGGAATAAGGACAGAAGGAGAGATGAAGTTAAGGGGCTTTTGCAGTAAGAGGTGAGAGACAAGATGGTAGTAATGGAGGTGGTGAAAAGTGGTCAGAGTCTGGGTATATTTTGAAGAAGGAACAAAAAGAGCTTCTGATCAATTGAGAATGTGATATGAGAGAAAGAAATGAGTCAAGGATGACTCCAAGTTCTTTGGTCTGCCCAACTGGGAGGATGAGGAAGATTGGGAGAAGTAATTTTGGGCAGAGGGACAAGAGTGTTCATTTTGGTATTGGTTGAGTTTGAGATATCTACGGGAGGATCAAGTGGAGAGCCAGTAGGCAGTTGGGTATGTGAATCTGGATTAAAGGGAGAAACCTCAGCTTCAAACATGAATTTCAGAGTCAAAGCATATAAATAAAACGTAAAGCTGTGAGATTGGAGGTACTGAAAGAGTTTTCAGGGCTTGGAAGAGGAGACTGAGAAGGAGCAGTCAATATGGGGGACTGAGGATGATGTCCTAGAAGCCAAGTGAAGAAAATATTTGAAGAAGGAGGAAGTAATCCAATGTATAAAATGCTGCCATTAAGTTGGATAAAAGAAGACTGCAAATTGGCTCTTGGATTTGGTAACATGGAGGTCATGAAAATCTTGATAAAAACATTTTTAGGAGAGCAGTGTTGAGAATGAAAGCCTGGCTGGTGTGTATTTAAGAAAGACTGGAGAGAGAGGAGATGGAAATAAGAGATTTGCTGCAAATAAGAGCAGTAGCTACAGGGCAAAGAGGGGTCAAGGGAGATTTTCTTTTATTTGTGTAGGGCGGATGGTAATTCCACACGTTTGTATACTGTTGGGAATGACTCCACAGGAAAAGAAATATTGTCAATCAAAAAACAGAAGAGGTAATTGCTGGAAATACGTTTATAGCCAGGCAAGAAGGGATGGAGTCAAGTGCAGAGCCGGCTGGCTCATCCAGGGCAGCATGGAGGAACGCAGGACGTTTCAGTGCAGATACAGTTAGTTGGTGGGTGTGAAAGTTGGGAGAATAGGGAGGATCTCTTCTGAGAGTTTCTGGTTTTCCCTCTGGTGAACTAGAAGGAAAGGGAGGTACAAGGATGGAGGAGGCACTGGAGACTCCGAGAGAGGGGAGAACATGTGAAAGGGTCATGTAAGCAAGCAGAGGACGGGCCGGATCTTTACAATGTAGCACCATGTCAGCAGCAGCACCATGTCCAGCAGCAGCACAACGTCCAGCAGCTTGAAGGGCCCACTGAGGCTGGGAGTCGTGAGTCGAATATGAGACTCGTCAGTGTGACTGTGGACATTCCCTTCAGCTGCTGTCAGCTGCCGGGGTGCAGGGGAGGAACAGGATGGAGGCTGGATTGAAGTAGGGTTTCACCTGACATATGTGAGGAAGGAACCAAAGGAAAAGCAACTAAAGGGAATGTGAATAAAGACAGTAAATACAAGTAAGTGAGTGTTAATGTTGGGCCACGAAACATAAACGAGTAAGGGGCAAGTGAAGACCTTAGGGGAGCAAGGGACAGGGAAAGAGATGGAGTATAGGTTTTGGTGAGGTTGAGTAATTATTAGGGTTGGACTATTGAGGGAAGTGTCTTGGAAAGGTATGGTCAGTGGTCTGAGAGTAGGATGCACAAAACAGCCAGGTCCATGGTATGACCGCAGACTAAGGTGAGGCAGAAGACAGCCCACCCTTCGTCACTACCACCTGGGCCTTATGTTCCCAGTAAGCACTTATTGGAGAGGAGCTGTGTCTTGTAAGTCTTTGCCCGTCTTCCCAAGCATCTAGCACAGTCTATGGGTATATCAGGGGCTTTGCTGAAGTTTATGAATTAAGTGTTGAACAAAAAGTTCAACCATTGAGAAACACAGAAAAGTCAGGGCCATGAGACTCAGATTTTCTGCTATAAACTACCACTTTCTGCACCCCCCCCATTATTGCCAATCCACTAGTGTCAACTAAAGGGTATCCCTTGCCTTAATGGGATTAAAGTAATGCTGTCAGTTATCCAAAGCCAACCACAGAATTCCATGGCTGGAGGTCATTTATAATTTGTGAAAGCGTGAATTTGGACTTAATGGTTTTGAGTCTTAGCTGGTGAGTGAGAGTAGCCTGCTATTAGGGTCTACCTCTCAGGGTTGCTATGTTATTTTATAGCTATTATCAGCTCTTCATCCACTCTGTGAAGGGAAGAAAATGAATTACTTATAAAAGTTGTCCTAAAATTGCGGTTTCATTGGGGGAATCCATAGAGGTGCCTGCATACAAACCTCAAAAATGTAAACAAACAAACAAACCCAACCAATTTTCACATGCATTTTCTTTAAATGGGCTCTCTGTGTTAATCTGTATTTCAACATATTGCTAAATACTCAGGTCCAAAAGTGCCAAGCATTGGGAGAAATGATCTTCAGCCAAAACTAGCATTAGTGACAAGCTCAAGGAAATGACAGAATAAACCTTTTAGGGTCATGGTCTGTGAGAACGAAAATAAACCAAGATTAAAAACAAAACAAAACAAAACGCCACACACCTTGTCAGATAAAATGGACTGCCTTACCCAGCAGTGGAGGGATGATTGGGAGGCTGGGGCTTAGAGGGATCGATCAAATCTGATCACACAGCAGCTTTGGCAAGGAAGATTGGGGGTTTCAAATTTGTGTTTTGGCAAAAGCCTGCTTCCTCTCTGCTCATCCTGCCCAAAGAGGCAATGCATTCAGAGGGACCAGGCAGAAGAGTAACCCTCTACCTCAACCCCAAGTAGTCCTCACCTGGTGTGGCTGTGGGCACCCCACGAATCTCACTGACCGTGTCCTCACAACCACCCTAACACCACAGAGGTTAATGTCTCACTTTGAGGATATAACTTGGAGGCTCAGAGAGGCCAAGACATCTGCTCAAGGACACCCAGCGCATGCATAGCAGAGCAGAGTGAGTCAAAGCACAGCTTGTGGGTTTCAGTCAAGTCTTCCCCATACCCCAACCAGCCCTACATTTGTGAGTCCAGCTTGATGGGGACCTTGTCAGCTCGCATGGGGCATTACTGGCTTACTGATGGTACATGTCAACCATAATTACCGTTTGGAAGGAAAGAAAGTCCCCGAGGCAGGTTTTCAGCCTTGATTTAAAGAGGATTGTGTCTTCCTTCATTCTGTCTCCTGTCTGTTTCTTCATCTTCTCATTCTCTCTGCCTGCTGTTAGGTCACAGGGGGCTGTTATATATCTCAGCTGAACACTCTCCCCTGTGCCTTTTTCTTCCAAACCAGTTTTCTGACTGATATAGATTAATTTTCCCAAGATGCTGGCTTCATTACTGTTTTAAAAACATTCAGTTGTTTTCTTCTCAGGATCACGTACAAGCTCCTTGCCTTGACATTCAAGGCCTTCACAATTTGGCTCCAAACTATCTTGTAACCTTATGCTCTACTCCTCCGCCCCTTGTCATTCCCAGACCCAAATGTTTATGTCCTGTGTTCCCTCCTCTTACACCTATTTATTCTATTTCTATTCTTTTAAGCTGAGGTCCATTTTTACCTCTGCCATATCATTCCAGCACTCTGTGACTTTCAGGGCTTCTGTTTGCCCCTCCAGATCCACTTTGCACCCTCCTCTGAGCTCCAGGAAGTGAGTGCCACAGGGGGGTTCCCTTACTGTCTAAATACTGAACTCTTGGGGCACCTGGGTAGCCCAGTCAGTTAAGCATCTGCCTTCAGCTCAGGCTCTGATCAAGCCCCAAGCCCGCATTGGGCTCTCTGCTCAGCGGGAAGTCTCTCCCTCTCCCTCTGCCCCTTCCCCGCTTGTGCGTGCTCGCATGCGTGCTTTCTCTCTCTCAAATAAATAAATAAAATCTTAAAAAAAAAATACTGAACACTCTCTGTGGGTTTCTTCTACCCAACACTTAACCTTTGTAAATAGTCTTTGAAAATAAAGTCTCCCGTAATTCCCAATTCAAACTTGACATTTGCTTCCCACCAGGCCCCTGATAGATATCTTTTCATTCCCCTCTGTACTCCCAGGACTTTATTGCTTTAAGCCTTCATATACCATATCAAAGGCTGCCTTAAATTAGTGGTCATTTCCCTCTATGGTTATATATTTCCAGCCTGACTCAAGTTTCCCGAAGGCAGGAAATACATATTGTGCCCCATGTGTGCTTTACCACCTCCCATCCCGACAAAACTCAGCACATATTTTATTGTTACGTGTCCCAGTGTAAAGAACACCTAAATTGATTAGAAAAAGCAGACCTACTTAAAGTCTCAAAAAACACACACTGAAAGTATCTAATTATAAAGGAAATAGGTAATTAAATGATGCCAGGAGTTGATAATGATATATTGTACCTTCCTTCTCCAGGTAATTTGTTTCAATTTAGCTCTGTTTAGAATTAAGCAAATCATTACGATGACTCAAAGACATCTCCACTGGCCTGTTAAGTTCCCAGCCAGTCAGAGGACAGCTGCCAAGTTGGTACCAGCTTGAAGGATGGTACCAACTTGAAGAATCTGACACCCACCTTTTTGTCCCTTAGAAATGGCTTCTAGGGCGCCTGGGTGGCTCAGTGGGTTAAGCCGCTGCCTTCGGCTCAGGTCATGATCTCAGAGTCCTGGGATCGAGCCCCACATTGGGCTCTCTGCTCAGCAGGAAGCCTGCTTCCTCCTCTCTCTCTGCCTGCCTCTCTGCCTACTTGTGATCTCTCTGTCAAATAAATAAATAAAATCTTTAAAAAAAAAAAAAAAAAAAAAAAAAAAGAAATGGCTTCTAAAAGACCTGGAAAGCAATTCACCAGAAATCTTGAAAACAACCAAGGTTGTTATAAAAGGTAAATCTATCTCCTACAATTTTTGTGAATACTAAAATAATAAATACAAAATACCTAGCTCAAAGCCTGGCACAGGGTATTATTCAGTGGGTTTCTCCCTTCCCTCTTGTATTCAGATGCATTTGCATGATATACATACACAGTATAATTATATTGAAAATGTAGAGTTATATATACAAAGTATACATTGGTTTAATTATAAATGTGTTGCAAACGTTAAATGTAGCATCAACATAATACAGACTGTGCTTTTGGAAACTTGAACTGAGAACAAAATGTATCTGCTTTTAATTATAGTAAATATGCAATACATTAAGGGAATTAACCATTTCCCAAAATTCACAAGCAAGAGAATCACTGCCTGAGACAATTTGCTGAGAATTAAATGTAAGCTGTATAGTGTCTTTGTGGTTATTGTGAATTACAGATATAAAAATGTTTTGATTATTTTATTTAATTGCCCTAGGTATTGTAATTGGCTATAAGCCTAATCTCTATAAATTTTAAAAAGATGCTTTAAGAGGAAAGACCACTGATTCAGTTGACAAGAAAAGGAAGTTATAAAGAACTAGCTAAAAAGTATCTTTATTTCCTTGTAAAAATCTGATCAGTAATGCAAAATTGAGGAATGCATGACACTGAGTTCCAGCTCTAGGTTGGATTAGAGGAAACGGGGCTACTTCAGATGACCTCCATCTTTGCTTCTCTCCTTTCCTGCTTTCCTCATTCTTTTGCTACTTTGTTTCTGGAGCTTTGCTTCTTTGTTCTTGGTTCTACAGTCCGGTGGCTTCTGGCTCTCTGTCTTTTTCTGTAGGTCCCCTGGGTTCCTCTCCATTTTACTCTGGTTGAGTCTGTGTGTCTCAAGTGTCTCAAGTCAGGGGTCCTTCTAGAAAGTCAGTCACCACTCACAGAACAAGGCTGTGGAGCCAGACTCTGGCGTTTTCTCTGCTCCCAACATGGTGGTCTAGGGAGGGTGTCGTTTGATACCTGCATTTGAGACACTCCTCAGAGTCGTCTGTGGACACGGTTGGCACCAGTGTAGAACAGGCACGTCGCACCTGCCCTCTGGCTCTCCAAGACAATAGATGTTGCCAATTAGGAGATTTCAAAGTGCCAAAGAGTATCTTAGCATCAACAAGGCAGGTATTACCAATTTATAGATGAGGCTCAGGACCATGCCAGCTGATTTCCTGGGGAAGTGGGGGGAAAATATTAATAGTTACTGAGCATCTACTTGTTTGGGTGTCCTACGCACTTCCTTTGTGTCACGTCATTCAAATGGTCAGAAAAACTCCTTGAAATATGTGTTGCTTTACAGATGAAAAAACTCTTAAAAGGTTAAATAACTTGCCCACAATCACAAATCATGAAATGGTAGAGCCAGAATGTCAACACAGCTCTTTCTTGTACTGAACTAGGCCAGTTCGTGAAGGTTGGAGTGGGATCAGAATGTTGGACTAGAAGGACAACTATATTCGTAGAAAGCGCTATTTAACAGACCAGCAAACTACCAGCATCAAGAACACACATGAGTAAGTAGTAGCTCCCTGGAGTCTGAGGTCTGGTGGCTGGCTCCGTGCCTTGGCTCAAAGCCCCTTATACCCCAGCCTTGAGTGGAGTCTCATCAGCTCTTAAGGGCCCATCACCTATCACACAGGAAGGTCCCACTATGCCAATTATATCCTGTATTCATTTCTTACCATTTTGTCCAGCCTGCTACAGATCTGACCATGGCCTTCTAATGAGTCTAAGGCCCTTACTTTTCTTTTTGCTGATTTTTGGTGGCACTGGTTTGTGTATTTGGTTTCATGGGTCTAAAAGAATTCCATTCTATAAGAAGACCCCCAAAGACAAGATTTAAGAGTTATTCCATTTCATTTCATTCAGACAACAATGAACCAGGAAGTTATCTAGTATAAAAAGGACTTGAAATGGGAGCACAGCCATTTCAGAGTGTTATACTTGGGCTTAAGATTTCCACTGTGGGCAGAAAGAAATGGCTGGCTATAAGATTTCATCATTACAGATTGCATTGTTGCAACTCAAACTCTCAGCAGACAGCCAGGGACCTGTGAGTCTAAAAGAAAAAAGCAAAAGGCAAGAAGTCAGGCCAAAATGGGGCTACAGCTCTCCACAAAATGGGAGCATTTAATGTAGTTCACTTTGCCGCTTCCACCATTGTTCCTGAGGCACAGCTGTGGGAAGCAGGGCCACCTGCCACTCCTACAAAGGCATGGCAGAGAGTCTAATTTTTCCAACTCCATGAAATGTCCCTGGGTCAGAGTAACAAGTGAAAACTCAAGACTGCTCACCCTCTCCTAGACTCCCTTCCAAAGGAGAAGCAATTCACAAGAAGTCTCTGCTGAGGTCTGTTAGATGCTGTAGATTTCAACAACACCCATAAGCAGCTACCACAAATTGAGAACATCACATGTTTCAGGTGTGCCATTCATCTCATCTCATCTGAGCCTCACAACCATCCTCTAAATACCTATTTTTAAGATAAAGATACTGAGATCTGGAGTAGGTTAAGTGACTTGCCAAAGTTCACACAGCAGCAAATGGCTGAATTAGAACTCAAATCCAGGTGTGAGTGAGACCCAGACCACCCTTTGCCTGCTAGACACTGTCTCACCATCTGAATACCCAGGGTCTGCACTGACCACACCTATGGTGACCAATCAAAGATTCCAACTCCAGGAAAAAAAAATAAAAATGTCTTCAGGTTAGGTAAATTCAGCTTTAGTTCATAGACTCATAAATTTTAAAACAAACAAATGAATAAACCAAGATAAGAAATTTTGTGTTTTCTTCTGCTTTTAAGGCTTTTTGCCCAGTTTGACATTGTCTGGGCTTGATGCCAGCCCCCTCCTTTTTCTTCAGCTCTCTTTGACCACCAGCTCTGACATCCCATCCAGTTCTAGGCTGTCTTGGCTCTACCATTTTTGACCTTCTGGCTTATATCTTAGCTCTATCCTGGCTCACCCCAACTGAAAAACCTACTCCTTTGGCACATTTCATACCTGGAGCTCTTACCTGAACACCTCTTAATGAGTTCAGCAGACCAAGTTCATGAAACAGCTCTTGATAGAGGGGTTCTGGGAAATGGGTGGGAGTTGAGAAGATGAACCTCCTCGATTTCTCCACAAGGCCTTGATCTTCACATAAGTCCATCTGCACAGGATCATCCAGGGCACAGAAAGAACTACCTGCCCAACCAAAGTTAGGTAGTCAAGTTCTGTTGGAGCTCTGTGGTTGATTGTTGGGTCACTAATGTTGGAGAGCTGGCACCAATGATGTGTATAGGGATTCAGGTCTACTGAGTCCTGGTTCAAGGTACAGTGGTGGGGCTCCCAGGCATAGAGGAATAGGAGCTGGGATATGTGTGTGTGTGTGTGTGTGTGTGTGTGTGTTATTCTGACTCAGCAGGTGCTGTGCAGGAAGGTTGTGTTGGGAAGAAAGCTAGAAGCTGTGATTCAAGGAAGAAAAGATAAGCAGTTGCAGGATAATTAGGAACCTCAAGTAATCTTTCCTTCTCATTCTCCATCTTTTACTTCCACAAACCCTTCCTCCTTTTTCCTCACTGGTCAATTTATTCACTCAGCAGATAGTATATTCTATCAGAGTTCCTAGGATTCTGCATTCACTCTATTCAGGGAAAAATTTATTCTCATCCAATTTCTTTATGAAGAAGAACATTATTCAAAATAGCCTCCACATATCCTTTCTGGAGGGCATTATTGATTCTACTGTATCATCTTGCCCTGCAAGATATTTCTCCTTAAAGAAAGCTTAAGAAATGCTCAACTGCTTCTCATAAAGAAATTCAAGGTAAGATTCAGACCCAGCATCCATCCAGAGATCTGTGTTGTTACCTCAGTGCTATCAATTCCAAATGAGACTGGCATAACAGTCTGAGAGATTTCCCAGTTCTAAATGAATGATTTGATCTTCCACTGGCATTCCATTGTCCTTAAAATCAGGGGCAGAAAAGAAGAGAAGGAAGGGAGCAGAGAAAAACAAGGAGGGAAAAAGAAGAGAAGGGGAGGGCAGGAGGAGGAAAGGAAATGAAAGAAAGAAAATAGGCTTTTCACCTTGCTGATCCATGCATGTAGTAGATGCTCAGTAAATGTTTGAGGCAGAACCCATGAGTAGTTATCTCTGAACAAAGTTCTTCAAGATTGGATAAGAATTTTAAGGTGCTGACAAATGGTATTCTCTTTGGCAGAGCAAGTTCCAAATTTTGTTTTGTTTTGTTTTTGTTGAGTAGTTTGCAGTTTGCTTAATGATGTCAGCTCGGGTACAATATCATCATTTCTAGCTCTAGTACCATTTTTAAGTTCTCACTACCTGTCAAGAACTGTGTCTGACACATGATTTTTTTCTAATCAATTCCATAACACTGGATATACATTCTATTTTTTCATTTTAAAGATGAAGACAGTGAAGCTTAGAGGGGTTATGTCACCTGCCCACAATTAAATAGATAGGGAAGAGCATTGCTGGATATTTATCCCAGTAGGTCTGGATTCATCCTGTATGCATTCAAATGCCTTCAACCCCTTATAACTGAATGCTAAGGAAGACACAGGAACTCCAAACATTACTTGGGGTATGTAATTTACACAGTGGATAAATGTTCTGAAAGAGAAACTATTTTACCCTTATATAACATTTTAGAGCGTATTAAGTACCTCTGCAGATATCGCTTTATTTGATCTTCGTGCAAATCTTATGAGACATTATCTTTATTTGTATAGTCTAGAGAATATCTAATTTTATTGGATCAGAAAGATTGGAAAACTTGCCGCAGGGCACATGGACAGAAGTAGCATAGCCAGAACTAATCTCAAGATTTTTGTGGTCTTCACCATGTAAGTTCACTCCCAAAGATAGCAAGGAATCCTAAAAGACTGAACAAGAGAAGCAGTCAGCAGACGGGCTCTCGTCTAACACTATGGAAACAGAATTGAAAGTTGAATATGGGCTAAAATATAATGCTTCACTCATGTACTTTCAAAGAACACATATAGCAACCACTTTCCAGGGGTAATTGTGCATGGTTTCTATAGCGATAGGATTTATTTCCAGTAGAATTTGCCAACTTGAAATGGGTTTCTCCTCATTGAAAGAAACAAATAAGTTCAACGACAATTGTTTTTCCATTCTACAAAGATCATAATGTTTGGTTATGGCAAAGAGACAATAATTCTCATCACAGAGGAAATAAGAGAAAAGGTCACCATTGTTTGTCTGGAACAAAATGGAGTCATTGGTCTTGAGGAGTCATTGGTCTTGAGTTGCAGCAAAGTGCCAGACATGCCATGCCCAGACCAGAGGTCAATGCAATGCCAGCAAGTGTACTAGAACACATAAAAGTTTAAATTGGCCTTCCTTAAGTAGAAAAAAAAATTTTTTAAGAGAAAGAAGAATGATTTTCTCCAGAAAGGGTAGCTTTGCCTTGAATGGAGCAGGAAACCCAGAACTAGAAGAAAAGAGTAGTAATGAAAGCTAACAGGGACAGTGTTTTCTCTGTCAACACCATTCTGAGATCTCCCGTGCATGTCTCAGTTACACTCCCAACAACCCGCAAAGTTGGTACTATTTCTATCCCTGAAATACAGCTGTGAAAACCAATGCACAGTCGTGGATCTTGCCTAAGCACACACGGTTGGGGGAAGGCAGAGTGAACATTTCAGTTCTGGAAGTCTGGCCCCAGAAGCTGCACTTTTAACCCCTCTTCTAAGCAGGCAAGGAAATCAAAACAAGAATGTTTTTTGCCTAAGCTCCCACAGGATCCTTTTTTTAAAGATTTTATTATTATTATTATTTATTTATTTGAGAGAGAGACAGAGAGCACACACACACACAGGCAGGGGGAGCAACAGGCAGAGGGGAGAGGAAGAAACAGGCTCCCCACTGAGCAGGGCACCCTATGCAGGACTAGATTCCCAGACCCTGGGATCATGACCTAGCTGAAGGCAGTCACTTAACCAACTGAGCCACCCAGGTGCCTCCACAGGATCGTAAGTGACCAAAGTTAAGATTTAATGCTGCAGATTCACTGGCATTTCCATCAATCCACACTGGCCCTTCATGCTCAGGCTCAGGTACCAGGAGAAGGGAGACTCCCAGAAAGCAGAGTGGTGAACGCCCTAACACCCGTTTTTCTCACGTTTTTTAATAAACACACTCATTCCTCTAGTTTCAAATAACTCTCTCCGGAATGCCCTTGCCAGCTCAAGCCCTGTGGAAGCTACTCTAAGAGTATGCCTGGGTTTTGGTAGTGCTACAATTTGATTAGCCGATAATTATCGAGCCTCTGATTTGAGTTTGAAGTTCCTTTGCCAAAGAAAAATTGTCATGTTTGGAAGAATGGGGTTTGATCTGTCTTTCTTTCAGTCGAGGAGTGATGATGCAGTAAAATGGCTGCATTCCGCACACCAGCTATCTTTGCTGACCTTGTGGAAAAAGTATCTTCATGAAAAACAGGGACTTTGGCAGCTACTTGATCGGACGAAAAACCAAGTTTGTCTATGAGCTGAGGCATGAAGATAAACATAGGGGAGGCAGTTTTGTATAGTAAATAGTAATGCCACTTCCACATGGGGGTCAAATCTCAGTTCTAATATCCACAAGGCCAGTAATCTTGAGGAAGTTATGTAACCCCTCTAAGGTTCAGTTTCCTCCTCTATTAAATGGCGCTAAGAACACCGCCTCCATAGTGTTGCTAGAATTAGGCAAGATAATCAACATAAGGCAGTTGGAACAGTATCTGGCACACTGGGGGCCTCACCCCCTGCTTCCTTTTTCCTTAGCCCTCCAAAGATACTGAACTTCTCTTACTTCTCTTAGTTCCATGTTCTCTAAGCCTTACACTCTGTGTGGAAGGCTCTTCCCGTTAGTGTTTTCTTGAAAACCCTACTTTACTCTTCAAGTTTAACTCACATGTTTCACGACTCACCCAAACAGTCTTCAACATCTCTCCCATCCTTCCACTGTTTCTAGGAGCCCACCATTGTGATGTTCTTTACACAATAATCATTGGCCAGCATGTCTTTCTCTTCATACCACTCCTTGGGTGTGCCCAGCACAGAGTCTGGTACGTGGTGGGCATTCAATAAACAAGTTACTGAATAGAAAAATAGACAAATACTGTTTTTCACCATAAAGTCCAGGGTTATGTTCAATAAAATAAGAAAATCTTCTGGAGGTATTAACAATCTAATGCAATCAATTAGAAAGGATTCAACTAATAAAATATAAAGTGCAGTCCCATTTCAGTTTTAATTAAACTCCAAAGCTTTAGAAATGACAATTCAAATATAATTAGACCCAGAAGATATTTTAGATCATTTTGTGACAGAAGGAGATTTGTGAGGTCAGTGGAAGGAGGCTGATACCAGGACCCAACTTGTATAAGAGAAATTCCACAGGATTCAAATTAATGTCCCAAACAGCAAATTACCATTTTTTTCTGTCATTTTTATCATTTTTTTGCCATGTCATAAATATTCTGAATAATAAAGCACTAAGAGGTTGGGTATATAAAAGCACACCATTAACTAGGTATTGTTTTCACACTAAACTAAGGGTCTATGGAAACAGTTATATCCCTTTTGTTGTTTCAAGGGGATATGCAGTTCTGGGGCAGTATCTTTATAATGGAACTAGAGCTAAGAGCTAGGTCTGGAAACCAGCTTCTCTGGCCTACGCTGCTTTAGCAGGTAAGATACCAGCGGACTGATAAGGGCAGAATATTTTCACATTTGCTAAACGAGAACTAGGGGAATATGCTCTAAAGAAAATTTTGTAAAGACACACTACAGAATGCCAGCCCTCAGGTAGTCTGCTGACCAGCCATTGTAAGGTATCAGGGTAAAGGCTGGGTATCCCATAGGCCTCTGGGAAAATGCCCCACAGAGCGAGGGAAAAGCAATGCTTACTCTCAGACAGGTCCCATAAGAATTTCTCACCTGTGGCCAGATCACTCAGGATCTCTTCAGGGTTGGAGAAGACCTGTAATATGAAAAGCTTATATAGATCACAGTTGCTATTGTAGACTCCATCTGCAATGTCACAGAAGTGTGTGTGTGTGTGTGTGTGTGTGTTTACATGTGATAACACCATTATCTATTCCTCAAGATGCAGGACAATCTGATACTTTTGAAAACATAAATACTGGGGAGGCAGAGTGTGTCCAGACTGACACTCACAGAATCCAGTCTATAGGGCTTTTTCTGGCTGAGCCAAGGGGTAGCTGTGTATGTTGTGTATAGGCTGCAGAATCTGTGTTTTTGCAAGACTGAAATCATGGTAGGTCCAGAAATGAATGCCCAATTCCATTTTTCTGGTATTAAAAAAAATTTTCAACACTTACACTCCCACAGGGAGAATGAATTGTGAACTGGCCACATGCAGAGGCATTGCTTTGATAGTTTGATACTTCTAGTTAACGTCTAAAAACTCTCCAGCTGCGAAAGCCATATATGAACTCTAAAAAGTCTGTACCTCATCTGTTAAGTTCCCATGCCTGGACAAGCTAATGTCAACTCACCATGTGATGCTCAGTTTGTACAATAAATGATGAGCCTGGAAAGAAAAGAATCCAGTATACATTTCTCATCACTTCCCCACTAGGTTATCTCTAGGTTTTCATGGAGCAGTGGTTATTCCCTAATCTGATATCTCCCTCCATGTGGTGGGCGCTCAGTGCAATAAATGCTTCTACTGTCTATCTTCAGCTTCCTTGATTCGTCCCCAGAGAAGAGGGTCTACTCTTACTGGTGACTTCGGGAGGGAAACCAGGTAAAGAGAGCTCAGACCTTTCCTCTATCCTTATTCTAGGGAGTCAGAAAGCAAGGATTTTATTCTGATTCTCAGTTATAAGTTCTTCAGAAGGAGAGCTCCATATGGGAGACTGGTGGCTTGTGACAGGTGGGTACGTCTGCCCGATTCTGGAGTACTGTATTAGAAATCTCATTCCACTGCACCTAAACCACATTCGCCAACCTACATATGGTTCAGAACTGGGTTGGGGAAAAGGGGTATACTTATGGGCTCCCTGTAATCTCAATAGATTTGTAGACTCATTTGATATTATGCATGGTGTTACCACCTTGTCTTTGTCACAGCAGGACAGATGGCAGTATCTAATGACTGGCCTCTGGTCCTTTGGGGAGATGCCCAGTCCTTAATGGATTTCCAAGATAAAAGCCTTCACCTACAGTGTTTGCCAGTCTCTGCGGTGGGACTATCCACACCATGGCTGGTATCAAGCTATACTTGGGACATCATTGAACAGAGTTGGGAGGAGATGTTCACAATCTACTCTCTCTAGTCAGTGAAGAGCCAACTCCACAATCCACTTCATCCCTTTAGAGACAGAGAACATATCCTTCCACAGGAGTAGATGCCTCTGGCACATGGCTGGATGCACACCTTTGAGGTCGAATTCTTGTTTGGTGATGGTTTGCTGCCTTAAGAACTGGCTCAACTGCAGAGGAAGGCCAAGCCTTTGTGTCATATTCAGTGGCAAGTCTACTGTCAGCTCAATACATAATTAAAGGAAACAAGATGAGAACAAGGCCACTGCAGGTGGCCACACCAGGAGCCAGCCCAGCATGGATTAGAAGGAATTTCTTTCTTCTTCTTTTTTTAATTCTATTTTATTTTTTCAGTGTTCCAAGATTCATTGTTTATACACCACACCCAGTGCTCCATGCAATACATGCCCTCCATAATACCCACCACCAGACTCACCTAACCCCCCACCCTTCCTCCCCTCCAAAACCCTCAGTTTGTTTCTCAGAGTCCACAGTCTATCATGGTTCATCTCTCCTCCGATTTCCCCCAATTCACTTTTCCTTTCCTTCTCCTAATGTCCTCCATGTTATTCCTTATGCTCCACAAGTAAGTGAAACCATATGATAATTGACTTTCTTTGCTTATTTCACTTATTTCACTCAACATAATCTCCCCCAATCCCATCCATGTTGATACAAAAGTTGGGTATTCATCTTATCGGATGGAGGCATAATACTCCATTGTATATATGGACCATACCTTCTTTATCCATTCATCTGTTGAAGGGCATCTTGGCTCTTTCCATAGTTTGGCGATTGTGGCCATTGCTGCTATGAACATTGGGGTACATGTGGTGCTTCTTTTCACTACATCTGTATCTTTGGGGTAAATAACCAGTAGTGCAATTGCAGTGTCATAGGGTAGCTCTATTTTTAATTTCTTAAGGAATTTCCACACTGTTTTTCAAAGTGGCTGCACCAACTTGCATTCCCACCAACAGTGTAAGAGGGTTCCCCTTTCTCCACATTCTCTCCAACACATGTTGTTTACTGTCTTGTTTAGGCCATTCTAACTGGTGTAAGGTGATATCTCAATGTGGTTTTGATTTGAATCTCCCTGACGGCTAATGATGATGAACATTTTTTTCATGAGTCTGTTAGCCATTTGTATGTCTTCTTTGGAGAAGTGTCTGTTCATGTCTTCTGCCCATTTTTTGACCTGATTATCTGTTTTTTGTGTGTTGAGTTTGAGGAGTTCTTTATAGATCTTGGATATCAGCCCTTAGTCTGTAGTGTCATTTGTGAGTATCTTCTCCCATTCTGTGGGTTGCCTCTTTGTATTGTTGACTGTTTGCTTTGCTGTGCAGAAACTTTTGATCTTGATGAAGTCCCAAAAATTCATTTTCACTTTTGTTTCCTTTGCCTTTGGAGACATGTCTTGAAAGAAGTTGCTGTGGCCAATGTCAAAGAAGTTACTGCCTATGTTCTCCTCTAGGATTTTGATAGATTACTGCCTTAGGTTGAAGTCTTTTATCCATTTCAAGTTTATCTTTGTGTATGGTGTAAGAGAATGGTCAAGTTTCATTGTTCTATACATAGCTGTCCAATTTTCCCAGCACCATTTATTGACGAGACTGTCTTCTTCCCACTGGATATTTGTTCCTGCTTTGTTGAAGATTAGTTGACCATAAGCTGCAGTCCACATGTGGGCTCTCTATTCCATTCCAGTGGTCTATGTGTTTATTTTTGTGCCAGTACCATGCTGTCTTGGTGATCACAGTTTTATAGTAAAGCTTGAAATCAGGCAATGTGATTCCCTAGTTTTGTTTTTCTTTTTCAACATTTCCTTAGCAGTTTGGGGTCTCTTCTGGTTCTACAGAGCAGAGGGAAAAGCTCTGCTCTTAGAATTGTTTGTTCCAGAGGATCTGCCGGACCCTTGCTAATTCAATTCTCTTTTCCCATTCCGGGCCCTTCCCTATCATCACCCCCTTCACCTTGGATCATGTTCAAGAAATTTGATGAAAAAGAAAATGTGTCGAACTGCATCCAGTTGAAAACCTCAGTTATAAAGTGTATTAAGAACCAGTTGATAGAACAATTTCCAGGTATTGAACCATGGCTTAATCAAATCATGCCTGATTTGACAGAAAGATCCTGTCAAAATAGTGCGATGCCATGAACATATAGAAATCCTTACAGTAAATGGAGAATTACTATTTTTTAGACAAAGAGAAGGGCCTTTTTATCTAACCCTAAGGTTACTTCAAAAATATCCTTTTATCCTGCCACACCAGCAAGTTGATAAAGGAGCCATCAAATTTGTATTCAGTGGAGCAAATATCATGTGTCCAGGCTTAACTTCTCCTGGAGCTAAATTTTACCCTGCTGTAATAGATACAATTGTTGCAATCATGGCAGAAGGAAAACAGCATGCTCTGTGTGTTGGAGTCATGAAGATGTCTGCAGAAGATACTGAGAAAGTCAACAAAGGAATTGGCATTGAAAATATCCATTATTTGAATGATGGGCTATGGCATGTGAAGACCTATAAATGAGCCTCAGAAGGAATGCATTTGGCTAAATACGGATATTGTGCTGTAACTGTGTTTGTGTCTGTGTGTGACAGCATGAAGTCAATACCTCTGTGGTTATGCTGAATAAATTCAACAGATGCTTAAAAAAAAAAAAAAAAAGAATTGTTTGTTCCAGCACTTTGAAAAATGCTGATGGAATTTTAAGTGGGATGTCCTTGAAAGTATAGATTGCTCTGGGTAGTATAGACATTTTAACAATGTTTATTCTTCCAATCCATGAGCATAGAATGCTTTTCCATCTTTTTGTGTCTTCTCCAATTTCTTTCATGAGTGTTCTGTAGTTTCTCGAGTATAGGTCCTTTACCTCTTTGGTTAGGTTTATTCCCAGGTATCTTATGGTTCTTGGTGCTGTAGTAAATGGGATCGATTCTCTAATTTCCCTTTCTGTATTTCCATTGTTAGTGTGTAAGAAAGCAACTGATTTCTGTGCATTGATTTTGTATCCTGTCACATTACTGAGTTGCTGTATGAGTTCTAGTAGTTTGGGGGTGGAGTCTTTTGGGTTTTCCATATAAAGTATCATGTCATCTGCCAAGAGAGAGAGTTTAATTTCTTCTTTGCCAATTTGAATACCTTTGATTCTTTTTGTTGTCTGATTGCTGTTGCTAGGACTTCTAGTACTATGTTGAACAACAGTGGCAAGAGTGGGCATCCTTGTTGTGTTCCTGATCTCAAAGGGAAGGCTGTCAGCTTTTCCCCATTGAGAATGATATTTGTTGTGGATTTTTCATAGATGGGTTTTATGAAGTTGAGGAATGTTCCCTCTATCCCTATACTTTGAAGAGTTTTAATAAGGAATAGATGCTGTATTTTTGTCAAATGCTTTTTCTGCATCAATTGAGAGGAACATGTGGTTCTTCTCTCTTCTCTTATTGGTTTGTTCTATCACATTGGTTGATTTGCAAATATTGAACCACATTTGCATCCCAGGGATAAATCCCACCTGGTCATCGTGGATAATCTTTTTAATGTACTGTTGGATCCTATTAACTAGGATCTTGTTGAGAATCTTGACATCCATATTCATCAAGGATATTGGCCGGAAATTCTCCTTTTTGATGGGGTTTTTGCCTGGTCTGGGGATTAGGGTAATGCTGGCTTCCTAGAAAGAGTCTGGAAGTTTTCCTTCTGTTTCTATTTTTGAAACAGTTTCCAGAAAATAGGCATTATTTCTTCTTTGAATGTTTGGTAGAATTCCCCAGGGGATCCATCAGGTTCTGGGCTCTTGGTTTTTGATCACTACTTCAATCTCGTTACTAGATATTGGTCAGTTCAAGTTGTCAATTTCTTCCTGATTTGGTCTTGGAAGTTTATAGGTTTCCAGGAATGCATCCATTTCTTCTAAGTTGCTTAACTTATTGGCATATAACTGTTGATAATAATTTCTGATTATTGTTTCTATGTCTTTGGTGTTAGTTGTGATCTCTCCCCTTTCATTCATAATTTTATTAATTTGGGTCCTCTCTCTTTTCTTTTGGATTAATTTGGTCAGTGGTTTATTGATCTTACTAATTCTTTCAAAGAACCAGCTTCTAGTTTCGTTGATGTGTTCTGCTGTATCTCTAGTTTCTAACTCATTGATCTCTGCTCTAATCTTAATGATTTCCCTTCTTGTGTGTGGTGTTGACTTAATATGTTGTTGATTTTCCAGTTCTTTAAGGTGTAAAGAGAGTTGGTGTACTCAGGATTTTTCAGTTTTTTTGAGTGAGGCTTGGATGGCTATGTATTTCTCCCTTAGGACTGCCTTTGCCATATTCCATAGGTTTTGGACCAATGTGTCTTCATTCTCATTGGTTTCCATGAATTGTTTGAGTTCTTCTTTGATTTCCTGGTTGATCCAAACATTCTTGAGCAGGGTGGTCTTAAGCTTCCAAGTGTTTGTATTCCTTCCAAACTTTTTCTTGTGGTTGAGTTCCAGTTTCAAAGCACTGTGGTCTGAGAATATACAGGGAATAATCTCAATCTTTCGGTATCAGTTGAGCCCTGCTTTGTGATCCAGTATGTGGTCTATTCTGGAGAAAGTTCCATGTGCACTTGAGAAGAATGAGTATTCTGTTGTTTTAGGGTGGGACGTTCTGTATGTATCTGTGAGGTCCATTTGGTACAATGTGTCATTCAAAGTTCTTGTTTCTTTTTTGATTTTCTGCCTAGATGATCTGTCTGTTACTGAGAGTAGCATGTTAAGATCCCCTACAATTAATGTATTCATATCAATATGATTCTTTATTTAGATTAACAGTTGGCTTATGTAGTTGGCTGCTCCCATATTAGGGGCATAAATATTTACAATTGTTAGATTGTCTTGGTGGATGGACACTTTAAGAATGATGTAGTGTCCTTCTGTATCTCTGACTACAGTCTTTAGCTTAAAATCTAATTTATTTGATATGAGAATTGCTATCCCAGCTTTCTTTTGAAGATTGTTCTCCATCCTTTCACTTTCAGTCTGGGTGTATCTTTAGGTTCCAAATGTGTCTCTTGTGGACAGCATATGGACAGGTCCTGTCGTTTTATCTAGTCTGCAACCCTGTGCCATTTTAAGGGAGCATTTAGGCCATTCACGTTGAGAATGATTATTGAAAGATAAGTTTTTATTGACATCATGTTGCTTGTGAAGTCCTTGTTTCTATAGATTGTCTCTGTAAACTTCTATTCTATGTCACTCTTGGGTTCTTTCTTCTTTTATAGAACCCCCCTTAATATGTCTTGTAGTGCTGGCTTGGTAGTCACATACTCTTTTAAACATTGCCAGTCTTGGAAGCTTTTATCTCTCCGTCCATTCTGAATATCAAGTTTGCTGGATAAAGTATTCTTGGCTGCATGTTCTTCTCATTTAGTGCCCTGAATATGTCTTGTGACCCCTTTCTGGCTTGTCAGGTTTCTGTGGACAAGTCTGATGATATTCTGATGGTCCTTCCTCTGTACATAAGGAATCGCTTCCCCCTAACTTCCCTTTAGACCTCCTGTCTGAAATTGCAAACCATGAATTTCACAATTAAGTGTCTGGAGGTCTTTCTAGACTCGTTGATCTTGGGGGTTATCCTTTCTGCCTCTAGGACATGAACACCTGTTCCATTCCCTAGATTAGGGAAATTTTCATTGAGAATTTGTTCAACTGTATCTTCTAGTCTTCTCTCTTTCTCCATCCCCTCAGGGATCCCAATAGTTCTGATGTTGGAACGTTTCATGGCTTCATTTATTTCCCTAATTCTGTTTTCATGGCTTCTAAGCTGTTTGTTCCAGGCCTCCTCCTGATCCTTCTTTTCTATCAGTTTGTCTTCTAGATCACTAATTTGATCTTCTGCCTCAGTTACCCTAGCTGTTAGAATATTTGGATTAGGTTGGATCTCATGGATAACACTTTTTAGTACTGCCAAATCAGCCCTCACTTCCACCCTTGGAGTCCCTTAGAAGGACTTTCTTTCTGAGTTCCTGCATTTACACATTTCCCTACTTTTATTTTGGAGCTCGACAATCACTTCTCTGTCACATAAGAAATGCAATTTCTCCATCCTTAGCCCTCATTTTCTAAGCCACAGAAACACTAGGGTTTTAATTCTATGTAATGGCTGAATGATCAAGGCTAGTTGCTTATACCATCTTAATCTTTATTTTCCATATTTGAAAAAAATGGAGATAGTGATTTTCCCAGAAGATTGTTGTAAATATTATAAATTGATAAATGATGTTTCTTAAACAGTTAAGGTGTATGTGGCATGTAACAGGCCCAGAATACCTAGTAGACATGTTATCACCCCTCTGTTGGTGGCAGGGGTGCACACACAGCCCAAGGAAGTGGAGTGGCAAGCAGAGCTCAGCAAATGCAGTTCCTTTTCATTCCATTCCCTCAATTTGTGCTATTTACATTAATTTTATCCACTTGGCCAGACTGTATATCTGTTCTCCTTCCAATTCCATCTTCTTCTGGGCCTTCTTCTCAGAAGTTATCACTATGGAGGGGCTACAGGAACTGTAAGCAGGAGGGCCCTACTCCTAGCAGTGGATAAAGAGAACTGTCTTTAACATGCAGGTCTATATGATTAGTGTTTCATGTTTTAAGATACGCATTTAAGGGCATGCATAATATTCCATTTAGTAGACACACCATATTATGTCATAATTATTTAACTGGATCCTCAATTAGGTTGTTTTCAATATCTTGCTATTATAAAAAAAATACTTCCTTGAACATTGATATGCAAAAATTCTTGCCTACAGATTATATCATTAAAAGGGGATATATATATACACACACATATATATATGGTGTTATTATATATAGTGTGTGTATGTGTGTGTGTGTGTGTGTGTGTGTGTGTGTGTGTGTGTATAATATTACAATGTTTTCAAATATAGCCAGCAGGAAATGCATGCCTACAAGAAATAATTCTGAAGCCATTCCAAGCCCTATCTGAGGAAAGTTGGGCAATTTTCTTCATAGTCAACCCACAGCAATCTTTTAGGATCCCATTCCCTCCTTCCTCAACACTCCTCCCATTATTTTTATATATAACTTCCAAAAATAATCCAGAATATCCAGAACACAAAGGTACCTCAGCAATAAGATACATAAAGCAATAAGATACATAAAGCAATAAGATACATAAAGCAATAAGATACATAAAGGTATCTTAGCAAATCTGCTTATTAGGTTGGATTCCCCAAGAAGCCCCATGGAACAAAGATTCAGGTGCAAGCAGTTTTTCTGGGGGTAGAGGACTGGGAAGGTGAGATAAGGAAGAGCAGGAAGTCACTAAAGGATGCTTATTAAGTCAGTCACTACTATGGGTAACTGACACTGAGTACCTTGGGAGAATCGCTTGGAGCCAGTGTAGATGGCTCAGAGATGACCCTAGTGGCAGGGACCTGAGGTATTTATTTACCAAATCCTGTTAGTCACTGATTGACAGCCCCTGTTGGAAGGCATTACTACTCTGTGGCAAGGTGGACAGTGTGGATTTGTGGCCAGGGAAAGCCCTCAAGCTTTGCAGGAATGCAAGTATTAGTAGTTAGAAGTCTGCTGGTATGCACTGAGGTTGTAGGGGTGAGGGCAAATGGATGAGATGCCAACAGAATCTGTTAGAATCTACCCTTAGGGAACACACAGCTGACTTCCTGGAATGTGGTTGTTGTTTCAAGCTGTGACAAGCCAGTCCTTAAAGGAGGACATTCATGATCTAAAGTCTATGCTTTCAATGGATGAATGGATAAAGAAGAAGTGGTGCATATATACACAATGGAATACTATGCAACCATCAAAAACCCCGAAATCTTGCCATTTGCAATAACGTGGATGGAACTAGAGGCTATTATGTTAAGCAAAATAAGTCAATCAGACAAAGACAATTATCATATGATCTCTCTGATGTGAGGAATTTGAGAGGCAGGGTGGGGGCCATGAGGGAAGGGAGGGAAAAATGAAACAAGATGGGACCAGGGAGGGAGACAAACCATAAGAGACTCTTGATCTCAGGAAACAAACTGAGGGTTGCTGGGAGGGATGGGGTGGCTAGGTGATGGACACTGGGGAGGTGTGTGCTATGGTGAATGCTGTGAATTGTGTAAGACTGATGATTCACAGACCTGTACTCCTGGGGCAAATAATACATTATATGTTAATTAAAAAAATAATGACCAATAAATAAGTAAGTAAAGTCTATGCTCTCCACCCTATTACATACCTATTGAATATTGGCTAAGCTATAAAAACAGACCCTAACGCAACAGGAGAAAGCAGACGCAGCTTCACATCTAAGATGGTGAAAATTATTAATTAATAATCATTTATAGAGGGCTTTTTAGTCTGCCAGACTCGATGATAAGCACTGGAATACAAAGGCGAATTAAACACAATCCCTGCATGTTAGGAGCTTCCTGTACAGTCAGGTAGAAGAGACAGAACCCTCAAATGAGAAGATGGGACCTGAGGGCAGAGACTTGTGGCCTGCTATCCATGTACATGACCTGGGAAGAAGCAATACCTCAGAGAAGAGATACCTACTTGGTACATCTGGGTAGACAGAGAGCCTCAGAGAGCCTCATAGAGTCCCCCAGCTGCAGCGTGGCCCAGAAGTGGAGACTGGACCCAGGCAATCCCCAGACGTGCTGCCCAATGAGACTCATTTCCCCAGAGGGGCACAAAAGCAGCAAGGAACACCGTTAGGCACGAAGGGTGTTTGTCATAAAATTGAGGAATGCTGGGCATGACCTGTGGACAGAATAGTTGGCTTAGTGGCCCCAGAGCTAGTGGACAACTAGGAACCAGAGGCCTCCTTCTGCCCCCTGCTCCCCGAAGTCCTTCCAGGGCTGGGATGAAGCCAGAGAAGTCAGGAGGGAGGCAACCTGGATTGATAAGAGATCTACCTCTGGCAGAATGAAGTCTTGTCAAATAAATTCTCTTGAGTTATAGACAAATAAAGCAGAGACATCTATATACTCCAGTTTGTGAGCTGAAAGCTCTACCCATTGCCCAGTGATTCCCCCAATATCTGTTGTTCTTATCAATGAATCTCCCAAAGTGAAGTAAAGAGAGTACAGTTTTTATAGTCAGACACTTGGATTTGAGTCCTAACTCTCCAGATTCTAGTCCCTATTTGATGTGCGAGAAGGGGCAAATTAACAGTATTTAGACCCTTTTGAGCATCAGGCTCCTTACCTGTAAAGTGGTAGTTAATGGGAGGATTAGAAGGCAAGACAGAAGATCATTTCTGGGGGATTCTGCGCAGAGGCGGCTTCCAGCAGGGTGGGGTGTGATGCTGTGATTGGCTGCCGGTACTGCATGGTGATGTCCGCCCAAGCTGGGTGACATTGAGAGGACCTCATAGACTTCATGGAGATATTCCAGAACATCAGGCTGAAAGGGGAGCTTGGAAAGGAAAGGTTCTGTTAGAGTTGAGGGACAGCACTGAGAAAATTTCTAAGAGGAGCTGTCACAATTTTTGTTCTGCAGATGCAACTGTATCAACTCCCAAGGGTAGGAGAATTTGCTACAAATCAATAAGCATTTCCAAAGAATAAAAATTTTACATATATGTATATATTTGTTTATATGTATATGTGTGTCCGTGTATATCATACCAGTTTCAAGGTAATGAGTGAGCGTTGTGAATTCTGATTTTCATTATGAGAAATACTAAATAGAACATATCATTTTTGTAGACATGCTTACATGTGTAAAGATTTAGAGTTTTATTTTTTTTTAATTTTATTTTTTATAAACATATATTTTTATCCCCAGGGGTACAGGTCTTTGAATCGCCAGGTTTACACACTTCACAGCACTCACCATAGCACATACCCTCCCCAATGTCCATAACCACACACCCCCTTTCCCAACCCCCCTCCCACCATCAACCCTCAGTTTGTTTTGTGAGATTAAGAGTCACTTATGGTTTGTCTCCCTCCCAATCCCATCTTGTTTCATTTACTCTTCTCCTACCACCTTAACCCACCATGTTGCATCTCCTCTCCCTCATATCAGGGAGATCATATGATAGTTGTCTTTCTCCGATTGACTTATTTCGCTAAGCATGATACCCTCTAGTTCCATCCACGTCGTCGCAAATGGCAAGATTTCATTTCTTTTGATGGCTGCATAGTATTCCATTGTGTATATATACCACATCTTCTTTATCCATTCGTCTGTTGATGGACATCTAGGTTCTTTCCATAGTTTGGCTATTGTAGACATTGCTGCTATAAACATTCAGGTGCACGTGCCCCTTCGGATCACTACGTTTGTATCTTTAGGGTAAATACCCAGCAGTGCAATTGCTGGGTCATAGGGTAGTTCTATTTTCAACATTTTGAGGAACCTCCATGCTGTTTTCCAGAGTGGTTGCACCAGCTTGCATTCCCACCAACAGTGTAGGAGGGTTCCCCTTTCTCCGCATCCTCGCCAGCATCTGTCATTTCCTGACTTGTTAATTTTAGCCATTCTGACTGGTGTGAGGTGGTATCTCATTGTGGTTTTGATTTGTATTTCCCTGATGCCGAGTGATGTGGAGCACTTTTTCATGTGTCTGTTGGCCATCTGGATGTCTTCTTTGCAGAAATGTCTGTTCATGTCCTCTGCCCATTTCTTGATTGGATTATTTGTTCTTTGGGTGTTGAGTTTGCTAAGTTCTTTATAGATTTTGGACACTAGCCCTTTATCTGATATGTCATTTGCAAATATCTTCTCCCATTCTGTCAGTTGTCTTTTGGTTTTGTTAACTGTTTCCTTTGCTGTGCAAAAGCTTTTGATCTTGATAAAATCCCAATAGTTCGTTTTTGCCCTTGTTTCCCTTGCCTTTGGCGATGTTCCTAGGAAGATGTTGCTGCGGCTGAGGTCAAAGAGGTTGCTGCCTGTGTTCTCCTCAAGGATTTTGATGGATTCCTTTCTCACATTGAGGTCCTTCATCCATTTTGAGTCTATTTTCGTGTGTGGTGTAAGGAAATGATCCAATTTCATTTTTCTGCATGTGGCTGTCCAATTTTCCCAACACCATTTATTGAAGAGGCTGTCTTTTTTCCATTGGACATTCTTTCCTGCTTTGTCGAAGATTAGTTGACCATAGAGTTGAGGGTCTATTTCTGGGCTCTCTATTCCGTTCCATTGATCTATGTGTCTGTTTTTGTGCCAGTACCATGCTGTCTTGATGATGACAGCTTTGTAATAGAGCTTGAAGTCCGGAATTGTGATGCCACCAACTTTGGCTTTCTTTTTCAATATTCCTTTGGCTATTCGAGGTCTTTTCTGGTTCCATATAAATTTTAGGATTATTTGTTCCATTTCTTTGAAAAAAATGGATGGTACTTTGATAGGAATTGCATTAAATGTGTAGATTGCTTTAGGTAGCATAGACATTTTCACAATATTTATTCTTCCAATCCAGGAGCATGGAACATTTTTCCATTTCTTTGTGTCTTCCTCAATTTCTTTCATGAGTACTTTATAGTTTTCTGTGTATAGATTCTTAGTCTCTTTGGTTAGGTTTATTCCTAGGTATCTTATAGTTTTGGGTGCAATTGTAACTGGGATTGACTCCTTAATTTCTCTTTCTTCTGTCTTGTTGTTGGTGTAGAGAAATGCAACTGATTTCTGTGCATTGATTTTATATCCTGACACTTTACTGAATTCCTGTACAAGTTCTAGCAGTTTTGGAGTGGAGTCTTTTGGGTTTTCCACATATAGTATCATATCATCTGCAAAGAGTGATAGTTTGACTTCTTCTTTGCTGATTTGGATGCCTTTAATTTCCTTTTGTTGTCTGATTGCTGAGGCTAGGACTTCTAGTACTATGTTGAATAGCAGTGGTGATAACAGACATCCCTGCCGTGTTCCTGACCTTAGCAGAAAAGCTTTCAGTTTTTCTCCATTGAGAATGATATTTGCGGTGGGTTTTTCATAGATGGCTTTGATAATATTGAGGTATGTGCCATCTATCCCTACACTTTGAAGAGTTTTGATCAGGAAGGGATGCTATACTTTGTCAAATGCTTTTTCAGCATCTATGGAGAGTATCATATGGTTCTTGTTCTTTCTTTTATTAATGTGTTGTATCACATTGATTGATTTGCGGATGTTGAACCAACCTTGCAGCCCTGGAATAAATCCCACTTGGTCGTGGTGAATAATCCTTTTAATGTACTGTTGAATCCTATTGGCTAGTATTTTGGCGAGAATTTTTGCATCTGTGTTCATCAAGGATATTGGTCTATAGTTCTCTTTTTTGATGGGATCCTTGTCTGGTTTTGGGATCAAGGTGATGCTGGCCTCATAAAATGAGTTTGGAAGTTTTCCTTCCATTTCTATTTTTTGGAACAGTTTCAGGAGAATAGGAATTAGTTCTTCTTTAAATGTTTGGTAGAATTCCCCCGGGAAGCCATCTGGCCCTGGGCTTTTGTTTGTTTGGAGACTTTTGATGACTGTTTCAATCTCCTTACTGGTTATGGGTCTGTTCAGGCTTTCTATTTCTTCCTGGTTCAGTTGTGGTAGTTTATATATCTCTAGGAATGCATCCATTTCTTCCAGATTGTCAAATTTGTTGGCGTAGAGTTGCTCATAGTATGTTCTTATAATTGTCTGTATTTCTTTGGTGTTCGTTGTGATCTCTCCTCTTTCATTCATGATTTTATTTATTTGGGTCCTTTCTCTTTTCTTTTTGATAAGTCTGGCCAGGGGTTTATCGATCTTATTAATTCTTTCAAAGAACCAGCTCCTAGTTTCGTTGATTTGTTCTATTGTTTTTTTGGTTTCTATTTCATTGATTTCTGCTCTGATCTTTATGATTTCTCTTCTCCTGCTGGGTTTAGGGTTTCTTTCTTGTTCTTTCTCCAGCTCCTTTAGGTGTAGGGTTAGGTTGTGTACCTGAGACCTTTCTTGTTTCTTGAGAAAGGCTTGTACCGCTATATATTTTCCTCTCAGGACTGCCTTTGTTGTGTCCCACAGATTCTGAACCGTTGTGTTTTCATTATCATTTGTTTCCATGAATTTTTTCAATTCTTCTTTAATTTTCTGGTTGACCCATTCATTCTTTAGAAGGATGCTGTTTAGTCTCCATGTATTTGGGTTCTTTCCAAACTTCCTCTTGTGATTGAGTTCTAGCTTCAGAGCATTGTGGTCTGAAAATAGGCAGGGAATGATCCCAATCTTTTGATACCGGTTGAGACCTGATTTAGGACCAAGAATGTGATCTATTCTGGAGAATGTTCCATGTGCACTAGAGAAGAATATGTATTCTGTTGCTTTGGGATGAAATGTTCTGAATATATCTGTGATGTCCATCTGGTCCAGTGTGTCATTTAAGGCCTTTATTTCCTTGTTGATCTTTTGCTTGGATGATCTGTCCATTTCAGTGAGGGGAGTGTTAAAATCCCCTACTATTATTGTATTATTGTCTATGTGTTTCTTTGATTTTGTTATTAATTGGTTTATATAGTTGGCTGCTCCCACGTTAGGGGCATAGATATTTAAAATTGTTAGATCATCTTGTTGGACAGTTCCTTTGAGTATGATATAGTGTCCTTCCTCATCTCTTATTATAGTCTTTGGCTTAAAATCTAATTGATCTGATATAAGGATTGCCACTCCTGCTTT